>NW_026058994.1:0-12795 GCF_023721935.1 Panthera uncia | reverse complement strand
GACCCACAAACGTATGGCCAACTAATCTTTGACAAAGCAGGAAAGAATATCCAATGGAAAAAAGACAGTCTCTTTAACAAATGGTGCTGGGAGAACTGGACAGCAACATGCAGAAGATTGAAACTAGACCACTTTCTCACACCATTCACAAAAATAAACTTAAAATGGATAAAGGACCTGAATGTGAGACAGGAAACCATCAAAACCCTAGAGGAGAAAGCAGGAAAAGACCTCTCTGACCTCAGCCGTAGCAATTTCTTACTTGACACATTCCCAAAGGCAAGGGAATTAAAAGCAAAAATGAACTACTGGGACCTTTTCAAGATAAAAAGCTTCTGCACAGCAAAGGAAACAACCAACAAAACTAAAAGGCAGCCAACGGAGTGGGAAAAGATATTTGCAAATGACATATCGGACAAGGGGCTAGTATCCAAAATCTATAAAGAGCTCACCAAACTCCACACCCAAAAAACAAATAACCCAGTGAAGAAATGGGCAGAAAACATGAATAGACACTTCTCTAAAGAAGACATCCGGATGGCAACAGGCACATGAAAAGATGCTCAACGTCGCTCCTCATCAGGGAAATACAAATCAAAACCACACTCAGATATTACCTCACGCCAGTGTGAGTGGCCAAAATGAACAAATCAGGAGACTATAGATGCTGGAGAGGATGTGGAGAAATGGGAACCCTCTTGCACTGTTGGTGGGAATGCAAATTGGTGCAGCCGCTCTGGAAAGCAGTGTGGAGGTTCCTCAAAAAATTAAAAATAGACCTACCCTATGACCCAGCAATAGCACTGCTAGGAATTTACCCAAGGGATACAGGAGTACTGATGCATAGGGGCACTTGTACCCTAATGTTTATAGCAGCACTCTCAATAATAGCCAAATTATGGAAAGAGCCTAAATGTCCATCAACTGATGAATGGATAAAGAAATTGTTGTTTATATACACAATGGAGTACTATGTGGCAATGAGAAAGAATGAAATATGGCCCTTTGTAGGAACATGGATGGAACGGGAGAGTGTTATGCTAAGTGAAATAAGCCATATAGAGAAAGACAGATACCATATGGTTTCACTCTTATGTGGATCCCTGAGAAACTTAACAGAAACCCATGGGGGAGGGGAAGGGGAAAAAAAAAAAGGAGGTTAGAGTGGGAGAGAGCCAAAGCATAAGAGACTGTTAAAAACTGAGAACAAACTGAGGGTTGATGGGGGGTGGGAGGGAGGGGAGGGTGGGTGATGGGTATTGAGGAGGGCACCTTTTGGGATGAGCACTGGGTGTTGTATGGAAACCAATTTGACAATAAACTTCATATATTGGAAAAAAATAAAAATAAATAAATAAAAAATAAAAAAAAATTAATGTTTATTTATTTTTGAGAGAGACACACACACAGAGTGTGAGTGTGAGAGGGTCAGAGGGAGGGAGACACAGAATCCAAAGCAGGCTCCAGGCTCTGAGCTGTCAGCACAGTGCCTGAGGCAGGGCTTGAACTCATGAATGGAGAGATTAGAACTGAGCTGAAGCCAGACATTTGACCCACTGAGCCCCCCAGGCACTTCTATTTTTTCCATTGTAGATAATAAGTAATCTTTGGGGAGATTTACTTTAAAATGGTGTACATGTCCTATGCTCATCAGAATTCCCCCCTACACTTAGCATAAATTGATGAATCATCTCACAACTAATCTTTACTATGATGGCTACAAAATGAAAATTTTCCATTTCCAGTATTCTCTTCGTATTTACCAGTCAGTAATTGGCATTCTACTATAAGCAAGGCCGTCCCTTTGTTCTTCCTCATTCATTTACTTACCTGCTGTAAATGAATTCAAGGATTCCAATTTTTAAAAATATCTTTAATCAATTATTGCACATTAACTGGGTCCTCAAATTGTCCCAGATTTGGACAGTAGGAACCCCGTTATTAAACTGGCTCTTGTCACTTTGGGACATGCCTCCATCTTTTTTTTTTTTTTCCTCCCTTCCTCTCTTTCTGGCACAATATGTCCTGGGCTCATTGTGTTCTCTAGAATCAGCCATTTCTTCAGGGATCTCTGGTTCTCTTTATCAAAGTCCTATATCTCCACATTGAGCATATTCATTCCTACTGGTGTCTTTGCTTCTTAGACCTTTTGCACACAGCGCTCATGAAAGTGTAGGAGAAAAATACTTACATGTCACTCTTTCGTCAAAAATAACCCCAAAGCCTACTGACTTGAACTTCAAGGTATGTTTAAAACAAAACAAAAACTCCATCTAAAGAAAACCTACATGTCAAAACTTATGGAACACAAAATATTATTTGAAATCAAATGTCTAGCCTTACATGATTTCATTAGTAATAATGAAAGAATGAAAATAGAGGAACAAACCATTAATGTTCACCATAATAAACAATAATCACAGAGACCTATGGACGGCCAAAGGAAAGCAAAGCAGAATTTATGACTTAGAAAACAAAGGTTAGAAATGTTTGAAATATACATACAAACAATAAAATGTAGATAATTCTGGCAAGTCCATAATTTAAAGAAAATATATTTGGATACATTTTCCTTTATGGGCCTGAAGATTCCTTTAATACTTATATATATTCTAATTATTTACTTTCTCTATCTTCTTGGAAAAATATGAAAATAAAAATTGTGACTGTTCACTCCTTTTTTAAGTTGTACAAGTTCTACCATGACTTGCATGACTTGCATAAGTGATTCACATTACTGCAACCAAAGATACGTGCAATATTTATAATTTCCTAGAGGAAATTTTGTATAAGATGCATACTAATTTACTCTTTAATGTTGGTGCTAAAGAAGAGAGAAAGACCTGCCAATTAAATCTACTTTGCCATGGAAATGCTGCTAGGATAAGTAATTTCTGACCTGAGAGTGGTCATATGGGGTCTGGGATCCTCCTGCGAAGAGGGTACTTGAATGCAAACAAACTCCTCTTCTCTCTGCTTGCTGAAAAGCTGGGTGATCTGTTTTGGCAGATGATGGTTTTGTGGGGCTTTTATATAATTCGGAGGGATTCAGTTAAGGAAAGAGGATGCAAAATGATGTAAACGCAATTTGGGAAAAGAATAATTGTTTACTTAGAATGAGAGAGGAAATCATGACCACCCACTGAAGGCTTAGAGACTGAAGTCTCATCTGACCCTCCTTCAGGCCCTTTTCCACTCATGCTACGTAATTTCATTATTCTCACCTGGCCTCCCTCTCAGCACCTAGAATACTGAACACTTTCCAACAATTCCCAGTACTTGCAAGGGATCCACGTCAAGTGAGGGGAGTGAAGGTTATGCTCCATTAACTTCACAATCAATCTTCCTCTGGCTCCGACTTGTGAAAAACATCTACCACCTGCCAGGCATTATTGTAGGTGTGAGGATACAACCCTGAATAAAGGTGCTGTGTTTATAGACTTTATAGTCTAGTGGTGGGATGGGATAGAGAAAGTCAGTAAGGCAAATATGAATATAAATATGCCAAGATGGTGATAAGGGCTATGGGGAAAAAGTTGGTAAAGGGAGAGGGTTCTGGGGAGAATTTCTAGATACAGTAGTCAGGGGGACTTCTCTGAAAGGATGAATTTGAAGTTGAGATCTGAAGGAAGTGAAGGAGTCAGTTACACATGTAGGGACACGATTTCCTCCCCCCCCCCCCCCCCCCGAAAGAAAACAGGAAGTAAATGGCTCTGGCATGGAAGGGTATTTGCCTTACCAGTCTGACTGGAATAGAGTGAATCAGGAGAGTTGTGGAAGATGAAGTCAGAAGTTAAGGAGGGAAAAATCATGCAGGATCTTGTAAAGTTTTTGGCTTTGATGCTGACTGAAATGCTTTTTGGTCAGAGGAGTGTTGTGATCTAGCATGTGTTTAGAATGGAGGGAGGGCAGGGGTGGATAAAGGGAGACAAACTAGGAAGCTTTTAAGATAGTGGTGATTTGGACTACTCAAGTAGGGAAAGATGTAGTGACAAGTGGTAAAGATTTCAGTGTATTTTGAAGGTGGAGCTGGTAAGATTTGCTGGTAGATTGAGTCATGGGAGAAATAGAGGAGTCAATGATGAAATCAGTGTCTTTGGCTTGAGTAACTGGAAGAAAGAAGTTTCATTTCCTAAGAACAAGAAGTCCTTTCCTAAGAACAGGAATTCCTTGGGGGTGTTCCAGGGGCTATGGCAAAGTATGCTGATGGTTGAGATCTGGAGTTCAAATTTGAGCTTATTGACACCCAGGTGGCTGTTGGACATCCAAATGGAGATGTTGGTGCTATTTAATGATCTGGTGCCTGAGGTTCAAAGGAAGCATTAGGACTGCAAATGCAAATTTGTGTCACTGCATATAGATAGGCTTTGCAGCCATGGATTTATTAGATTACCTAAGGAATGAATTTATAATGAGCCTGGGGCACTCAAAATTTTATAGTTTGAGAAGATGAGGAAAACCAGCAGAGCTTGAAGAAGAACCGAGTGAATGGGTATCATAAAAACCACGAGAAGTGTTTGAAGAAGGAGGAAATAACTTTGTCAAGTTCTGTAGATAGGTGGAGTGATATTAAGATTATCTAAATGTTTTGTAATGTATTTGTAGAGAATATAGGGCCAGTAGAATAGCAATTTAACTGGTCTCTGGGTCCCTTGGTATCTTGAAACTGCTGCCACATTGCTGACATTAAATATCCTAAAATTCAAGTCTAGTCTAGAGAAAGTAGTCAGCTGTCCACAATGTGGTAACAAGGCAGGAACAGGTAGAGTATAGTTTGGGGGCCTCAGCAGATTTTATAGCATTGAGCTGCCCAGATAACAGTCCAGGACTTTCTGGGGAGGCAAAACACAGGGAATAATATTAAATCGAAGCCTTCTCCTTCTCCTCCCTCTCCTGGGGTTTGTGGAACCTTGCGTACAATTGCTGGCAGACAAAGGCAGGGAGAAAAACCTGGCTAGCTTTTCTCTCTCTCTTTGTTTTCTTTCATTTTGCTTTAAGCTGAGGAAGAACGTATGTTTTAGGAAAGGTAATTCTTTTTTAAGTGGAATTATTAATTTTTTTAATGCACTAATGGCCAAAACTTGTTCCAGCAAAAGTGTAAAACCTTCTTTAACTTTTTTTTTAAAATGCAAAAATATTACTGTTCTGATTGAATACATGTATAAAGGTGACTAAGCAAATTTTTGAAGGATTGTTACCTTTATTTTAGATAGATTCCAATCAGTCAACTTGAATGGAGTCAAGAAATTAAACTGTGTTTTAAACCAGTAATTTTGTTTTTCACTATAACTTTACACTCCAAATGAAATTTAATTTCTGAATAGCTAGTCTGGAAATTGACAGTCACTTTGAATTGGTTAGTATACATACTATGACAGCATGCTTAGAATATAGATGATGCCTGACTTTAACGCTTTTTCCACCCATTCCCAAAATTAAAATGTTAGGAAGGGGGGGCGCCTGGGTGGCTCAGTCGTTTGAGTGTGGGACTTTGGCTCAGGTCATGATCTCGTGGTTTGTGAGTTCAAGCCCCGTGTTGGGCCCTGTGCCGACAGCTCAGAGCCTGGAGCCTGTTTCAGATTCTGTGTCTCCCTCTCTCTCTGTCTCTCCCCCGCTCATGCTCTGTCTCTCTCTGTCAAAAATAAAATAAACATTAAAAAATTTTTTTTTAAATGTAAGGAAGGAAACCAAAGTTTAGGTGTAACTTTAATTGTATTTGAGCCTTAAGTGAGAGACTCCACTGTCAAATCACTTCTTTGGTAAATACAATGGAAATTTATGTTGAAAAGTTCTGGTTCCAAACTTTTGGAAATTGACATTAAAATGAATATTAAAAATATATGTATTTAACAAATTTGAAAAATTTGTTTCTTATTGATTTGAAGATTTCCTTAACTCAGGCTTCTAGAATAAAACAATAACATTTCCATTGGTAATTTAATTTTTTTGGAGGACTCTTAATTTTTCCAGATTATCTGCATTTCATTATTGAAGGGGCATTTGTCACTGAATGCAAAACAAAAATGACATATTTTAATCCTTGAAGACTCAGACTGTTACATAAAAACTAAAGTTATCAAAGATGCTATGGTTGTCACTTTGAAATTTCCCTAAACTAGCCTTTATACCAAAATTCTGAAATTTACCATTTCCTTAATTGGTTGAAGTATTGGGTGTGTGTGTGTGTGTGTGTGTGTGTGTGTGTGTGTGTGTGTAAAATGGACAGATTTTACAATTGATATGTGTTCTAAATCACACATACACACTAACATATGCATCCTAGTCTATAATTTGTGGCAAAGTGAAAACTTAATGGAAGATGTAGGTATTTCAAAGAACTGAATACACTTACTCTTCCTTTTATTTCTTTTCTCTATTAAGAGTATGCTGATGCTGTCTAAAATGTCATGTCTTTGTATTTTCCGATGTATTCCTGAGAGAGGATTTCTTTTTCTTACTGAAGGATACAATAGTTAGATGAGAATAATAGCAATTGATTTCCTACCTATGTTCATGTGAAACAATACGAAGTGAACCCCTATCACTCAAATTTTGATTTTTAATATTATTTTCCAGTAATTAAAACTAGAGCTTTTCAGGGTATACTTCAATTCAAGAAGAATTTTTATTTTCCTGGCCAAATCCTTTTGAAAGTATCTGAGGGTAATATAAAAGGGAGAGAAACAGACTTCAGATTTCAAGTGACCAAGCAGTAATTATTAGATCTGTACATAAAGGAAACAGATGGAATCTGTAAAGGCTGTTTGCCCACTATGATACTCTAAAAGGACAAGTATTATAAAAGGTCCTAAAAGAAACTCATATGTGAGTTTCTGGCAGTATTTACTAAAATGCTACATGTCGTTCCATAAGTCATACACTAAAATTTGTGCAACACCTAGGGTAACACACACAGAAGATATATACAAATCTTTTAAAAATGTTATACTGGGGGCACCTGGGTGGCTCAGTAGGTTGAGCGTCTGACTTCAGCTCAGGTCATGATCTCGCTCATGGTTTCGAGCCCCATGTTGGGCTCTGTGCTGACAGCTTAAGCCTGGAGCCTGCTTGGGATTCTGTGTCTCCCTCTCTCTCTGACCCTCCCCTGCTCATGCTCTGTCTCTCTTAAATAAGCATTAAAAAAAATAAAAATGCTATACTTATTGTTAGTTTCATCACTTTTATATTAAAAGTATTATGTTAGTGTTATGTAATAATGAATTTAAAATACATTGCCTACCCAGAAATTAAAACCTGTAAAAGCCAGGCAAAGTCACCCGATTTGTAGCATTGGTAAAATAAAAAAGATATGACAGTTTCATTCACTGAACACTAAGGCTATTCTTCACATGTAAAAGTTGACTATTTGAGCATATAAATTCCTCCCATCTACAAAAAATAAAGCTTTGAAAAATAAGGATAGGATAACCCAGATATAATAGTAGATTAAAACAACAATTTGAGAGAAATAGTCACTTCTGACTAGAGATAGTGTGGCTGTGGGGACTGTGTACAGGCTTGTGGCTTTGACTTATGCTGCTCAAGCTGTTGAAAACCAGACAGGCTATCCTCCATGCTACCCATGCCCCATATCTAGGTGGGAAATTGAATAAAAATAACAAAATAATTTATAATCACCTTGGCAAATCTAGAAAGCTAAGAAAATTTAAAATTATAGCATAGAGTTAAATAACCATGTATGTTCATTTAAGTGAATCAAGATCGGTAACTGTTAGAAGAAAGGGAGTCTCAGAACACAGGATACAAAGATCCTAATTAGTAGTAACACTTATTACTTAAAACACACACACACACACACACACACACACACACGCACATGCACACGCACGCACACGCACACACACACACACACACAGTCACTCCTTTTGTGAGTCAAGTGTCATGAGGGCCAAGAATATCTTTCCTGGGCCCAGCAAACAGAAACATTTAAACATGTTGGACTTTTAAACATTTAAAATGTTGGGCACCTGGGTGGCTCAGTCAGTTAAGCATCCAACTCTTGATTTTGGCTCAGGTCATGCATGATCTCATGCTTAGTGAGTTCGAGTTTCACATCGGCTCTGCACTGACAATGTGGAGTCTGGTTGGGATTCTCTCTCTCCCTCTCTCTCTGCCTTTCCCCTCCTTGTGTGCTTGCTCTCTCTCTCTCTCTCTCTGTCTCTCTCAAAATAAATAAACTTAAAAATATTAAAAAAAATAAAATGTTGGACTTTATATTAAAATGTGAGCACAAAAAGAGACTCAAAATTATAGGTCAAAGTTACGAAGTATCATTTACACAAGATGAGTAAGTTATAGAGATCTAATATACAGCATGATGAGTGAGAGTAGTTAATGATGTTGTCAGATACTTGAAATCTTTATGGAAATATTTTGATTATAGATTTCCAATGGATCTTAAATGGAATCTTCTCTATACACCATGTGAAGGTGACAGATATGTTATTTAGCTTGATTGTACCGGTCTTTTCCCAATGTATACATATACCAAAATATCAAGTTGTATACCTTAAATGTATACAATTTTTATATGTCAAAAAGGCCACCAATAAGGCAAATGTATATTATACTATTAATGATCACTTTTTACTTTTAAATGGTGACATACAAGTTGTAAAAGTAAAAGGTAGCTTCATTTCACAGCTTGAATTTATTTTTCTTGTGAAATCATATCTTACTATTTCAGCAGATTATTTACCATCCAACCAAACTCTTTCAAAAAAGCAGTAACCTGTCACCATTCTTTTTTGGTTTTAGTTTGCTTGTTTATTTATTTGTTCATGCACGCATTCATTCACACAACGCATTCTTATTGAGTGCCATATGCCAAGCACAGTACTATTAAGTGGGGATCCATTACTGAACAAAGCTCCCCTAATCCCTGCCTTCACAGAGCATTCATTTCAGAACATAGAGGCAGACAATAATCATCAAACTTATTAAATAAGTGTACTGTTGGCTATATTAAAAGATAACAAGGGTTTTGGGGAAAATACATCAAGGTAAGACAGATTGGGAATTCTGGGTACCAGGTAAATTTTCATGGTGTGGTCAGTTTGGACTTTATTAAAAGGTGACATTTGAGCAAGGAAGTTAAAGAGGAGGGTAGGTTAGAGAAGATATATATAGTGGAAAAGTGTTCCAGATAGAAAAAAAAATAGCCAGAACAAAGAAAATGCTATCACTATGAAATATATTAATAATTGATTCCCAATTAATAAGAAAAATATTGATGTGGAGTTTTTCAGTGAACGTTATTTAAATTGCCCTTAAGGCCTGAAGATCCCTAATATTTCTAGCACATTTAGTAATAAATTTGTTTCTCTTGGGAAGATGATAGCAATAAAAAGCAATGATAAACTTTTGTCCTCAAGCAGGTCTGACAGTGATCTGTGTGAATGCTTCTGAAAAAAAAATGACTTTTATGGTATTGAAACAATTGAAGTTATAAAATGTTTGCAAAGTCCTGATGACAAATCTATATGCAAAATCTGTGCCAGATTAGTGTTTACCGCTGCAGCTGAAGAATGGCCTGTCCATTCTTTTCTCCTCAAAGGCGGTAATGAAGTTACTATCGGAAGTCATCACCACAATCACTGCCATCATAGGACAAGCCTGAAGAAGGGTCTGGAAGCTACATGCTCTTGAATCAGATGGCCTAATAGGAGGCAAGAACTCCTCAAGGGTCTGACTCACAGACTGGGGGAGGTCTAGTTTATATTATACATGTGGAGAAAATTTCAATCCACAAACAGAGTTGAAAACATATGAGAAATGCAGAGAGCAGAAGCAGTTTGCCCAACAATGTGTTGTATGATATTTGGTGTAAGCAAATAGAGAGTATCAAAAGAATCCTTTGAATAGAGGTGACCTATGTGCCTTTTGCCTATTAAAAAAGCCTGAAAATTTAATCTAGCCTTAGTATTTTATTTGTTATTATTTTTTAATGCTATTTGTTTTTGAGAGAGAACGAGAGAGCATGAATAGGGGAGGGACAGAAATTGAGGAGACAGAAGATCTGAAGCTCGTTCTGTGCTGATAAGTGGCTAGTCCTATGTGGGGCTTGAACTCACTAACTGTGAGATCATGACCTGAGCCAAAGTCTGGCACTCAGTTGATTGAGCCATCCAGGCGCCCTAACCTAGCCTTGAGTATTTTAACTCAAGAATTTTAATTCAGCAGTGCTCAAAATATTTTCCTCTCCCTAATCAGCTCTGTCTCCCATTTTGCGTGCACGCGCGTGTATGCGTGTGTGTGTGTGTGTGTGTGTGTGTGTGTGTGTGTGTGAGAGAGAGAGAGAGAGAGAGAGAGAGAGAGAGAGAGAGACCTAGCACTTAGTCATCAGGTGCTTAGAAAGGTAAGCCTGTTTTCACTAGAATTTAGCTACTGAGTTTCCATTTGACAGTTTCCAGACCATTTGTTTCTATGTTGGTGATATCAACACATTGAAGGGATTATTATTTTCACTTGGAAAAAACTCTCAAGTTTCATTTCAGTATTGAGATGAGCCCAGGTTTTGGAGGAAAAGGTACCAGATCATTTTTTTCCTGATGACTAGGGACTATCCCCTCCTTATACCTTGGTGTGTGGAGCTCAAAGGCTGCTGGGAAAGAGGGTAGGTGAGTTTTCACAATAAACCAAGAGGACTGTGGGAAGAAAAGGATTAAGACCTTGACACAATTTTTTGAGGGAGGTGGGGGTGGTGGAGACTGAATGTTGGAATATTCCGAGCACAGTAAACCCTTAGAGACCAGCAGATGGGAAAGGCCACCCAGCAAAATCACCTAGACCCAAAGAGAAACTAACTATGAAATCAGGGCTTAGGTTATCCTACGAAAGAGCTGGTTGTGGGCATGACGTGAAGCCAGTGGAGAGACACCCTCTGCCCACTCAACCCTGGAACTTTGGTCTAAGCCTATGCATGTATTCCACACCACAGATCAGAGAACACATGATTCGATCTGCCGGTGAAGCAGATTGAATGTCAAGACTTGTAAGGGAGCTTTTAGAAGAAATTGCTCTCTTGCTGGTGGTGTTGAGATACCGTGAGCCTGAAGGTAAAAAGGTACGTGATCAGCCAGCCAGCCTTGTGGAAGCAGAACTGAGAAATGTTTTCTACCGTTCTTTCATCCCTTTCTTGGTGCCTTCTCAAATATCATTTGCCCAGGGCATCTGCAGACTTGATGGAAAAGGAATTCTCAGTACGAGTGACCATGTAAGTGTGTTTGGTGTGGCTCCAGGAACTCATGAGCCGCATCTGTTTCAGGGAATAAGGTTTCATTCATAGGTCACTTTTTGTAGTTCCATTTTGATCTTATTCACATCTTCTTATATGTTTTGTTTGATGAAAACTGTGCCCAAGCCAGTGGAGACTTAAAACTGATGTTGTTCAGACCTGGTTCTACTGACTTGTCACTCCCGATAGTGCTGTACACAGTTGGTTGGCTACCATCGTTTAGTGGCAGTGATGATGGCCTTGGTAGCGGTGGCTATAGGTTTCTTGTGGAGACCGGAAGCAGAAAGTTGGAAATGCATTATTGGGTGACGCTTTATTTTTAAAAGTAGCTGAAATACGTTTTTGTTTTCAAGGTGCCTGAGACCAAAAGAAATGTCCCTAGCATCAAATCCCATATACATGCAAAGAAATCCTGCTAATGCTTTCTGGTAAATAAGTCAAACAACACTGAAACTTCCAATGTGTTCTCCACTAGAATGCCTCACCTTCTCCATTAGTTTTCATTTCACCTGTGGACTCAAATTTCTCCCATTCATTTTGAGAATTCTGGAGAGAAGTTTGTGGCTTGATAACAAGCAAATAGGCAGCAGTGCTCTGAACCTTCAACTTCACAGGATGAAGAGCTCCCGATGCTCCAGGGATAGCAAATGTTTCATGGGATATGCTGTTTGATCTAATTCTTCTTTTTTTTTAAGCAAAGCCTCTCTGAGGTGAAAACAAATTTGTAATTGGTGATACACATGGTGGCGAGTTGACTCTTACCATTGTGAATAGTAGGGAAAATTAAGAATTTAACCAAGAGCTGGTGTTAAAGAGAACTCAGAGGTGAAAGCATTTCTCTCTCTCTCTCTCTCTCAACTTCTCTTCCCTTCAATATACACTGAACAACCAAGACTTTACGCTGCCTCTTAGCTCATTAGGATGCCATGCTGAGCCATCTTCATTTTCACACTTTTGCTGTGATTTCTCTTTTCTGCCTTTTCTTTTTTTAAATCTTCTTTCCTACTATGCCCAAAACCAACCATTCTTGTCCTATATTCCATTCTCTCAGAGTGTTTCTGGGGTCCAGAATGAATCTCATAAACTAAGGTATTGCTGGATAATTGCTATAGTTTCCATATCACAAAAAACATTTGCATCTTAAAGGAGTAATTCTGGAGGTGGCATGCCATATCCTAAATTAGAATTTTCAATTCTGGGATATTCAGTTCTGGAATAAAGGTTTTCGTAGTCCTTCTTGGATAATATTGCCTGGGTACTCTGCTTATATTGTGCATATATAAATGGGCATGGAATGTGTAGCTATAAAACTCTGGGCCACTGAGCCAAGTTTCAAAGTGTAGCTATACATCCCAACAAATAAGAGTCCAGGACCAGATGGCTTCCCAGGGGAGTTCTACCAGACATTTAAAGCAGAGATAATACCTATCCTTCTCAAGCTATTCCAAGAAATAGAAAGGGAAGGAAAACTTCCAGACTCATTCTATGAAGCCAGTATTACTTTGATTCCTAAACCAGACAGAGACCCAGTAAAAAAA
>NW_026058993.1:0-12800 GCF_023721935.1 Panthera uncia | reverse complement strand
ACACACTGTCCAGTGCCTGGCCCTTCAGGAGGCTTTTTTTTTTTTTTTGGAGATTTTTACTTGCTCTCTGTTGTGATGTTGGTTATTTTATTTCCCTACTCTAGTGGTATTTTCACCCTCCACCCGGTGCGCTTTGATGTGTTACTTGGAGTAGCCCTGTAAAGGAAAACAGACAAACAGGAGACAAAAACACGCAAGCAAACAAATAAGAGAAACAAAGAAAGCTAAAAAACTGAAAACTAAAACAAAAATCCCACAAACACCAACTGCAAGTAAAGAACATGGTGGAGGCAGTCCTGATGGGAGAGCACAGACAAAGAGAAATGACAGGAGCAGGGATGAAGAAAACATAAACATTGACTAGTCAGAGAAACTAAAAGGCTTAATCTAGAGGGAGAGAAAGGAAAATAAAGAAGGATGCAGGGAAGAAAAACCAAAATAAAGTTACCTAGACAGAGAAACTATATGGCTTGATTATTCCAGAGAGAGAGGAAGGAATGTAAAGAAGGAGGTGTAGAACATGTATCAAGAACATGTATTAAATATATCCATTTAGACAAACCATAAACAAGACTAACCAGCCTAGAGGAGGGAAGAGATAAGGAGGAGAGATGGGGGTAGAATATATCTATATATCCAGAGGTGACCTAGAGTTAATCCAGGCAGTGCTGCAGCACTGGTCTGGGGGAGCTGTCCACAGTGTCTGTCCAGCTCCATTAGATACTCAGTTACCCAGTGTGAAGGGGTGTCATCCCTTGTAGTCTGGACCCACCTGCACTATGGGCCCTGGGACTGATCCCTGAGGCCCCACCTTGGTGGTGGTGGTGGAGGGGGAATGGCGATCCCCCAGTGTCTTCTTCACGGAGTTAGACCCAGTGGACTGTGTCATTCTCTCTGTGCCGTGGGTGCAGACAGGATGGTCCTTCTCACTCTGCCAACTCCCCTGACTCTGTGCTTGGCTAGGATTCAAAGTCCCACTCTGTACACTCTGGCACTGGGGAAGCGCCTCTTAGTGTGGCCCGATATGTGGTCCCGGCTGTCTTTGTCTGTGCTGGCACACTTCAGGGAGGACTGCCTTCTCCTACTGCAGACTGCACTGCCAACCTCGCTGCTGAGACCTGGGGGTGGCAGATGCAGGCAGCAGGCGGGCTTTGTCTTTTCCCACAGCACTCCAGGGAGGGGGATGCTTTGTCCCACTGTGTACTGCACCTTAGGCCAAGCCACTGAGCCCAGGGGTGGCAGACACAGGCTTTGTACTATCACACAGCCCTCTAGGGAGATGACCACTTTCTCCCACTGTGGACTGCATGCACCCTGACCTACCACCACACCCAGGGCTGGCTCCCCTACTCCCCAGGTGCAAGAACAGGGAGCCGGCCCCAGTCTGAAGAAAGCCCTGCAGTTAGAGATAGGATCCCTCTCAGTCTAAGCCTGAGGTCTTTCTCCTGCCCAGATATGGTCCTACACTTCCCTAGCTGCTCTTTCTCTTCCCTTTGTCTCTCCGCAGAAGGGGGTCCCTACCTTCCATACTCACATGGACTTTTTTTATTTCCCACAGTTTGCAATCACCCACCTATCTTTTCTCCGGTTTTCCCATTTTCTTCTTGGTAGATTCAGTCTCTTCATACCAGACTCTGGAGTTCAAAGTCCTTTGGCTTCAGCACCTCTTTGTTTGAGAGAGGTGGGAAGTATGGATCCCCCTACTTCTCTGCCATGTTGGCCCAAAGACTTATTTCAGATCAGAGGACATGTGCAGATTGAAAGTGAGAGGATAGAGAACATATATCATGGTAACAGACATCAAAAGAAAGCTGGAGTACCCATACTTATATCAGACAAACTAGATTTTAAGACAAAGCTTGTAACAAGACATTAATGAAGGCATCATATTATAATTAAGGGGTCTATCCATCACAAAGAGCTAACAGTTGTAAATATTTATGCCTCCAAAGTGGAGCACCCAAATATATAATTCAGTCAATCACAGACATAAGCAAACTTATTGATAATAAGACTGTTATTGTGACTTCAGTACTCCAGTTACAACAATGGACAGATCATCTAGGCAGAAAATCAATAAGGAAAAAATGACACGTTGGACAAGATGGACTTAAAAGATATACTCAGAACTTTACATCCTAAAGTAGCAGAACACACATTATTCTTGATTGTACGTGGAACATTCTCCAAAATAGATCACATACTGAGTCACAAAACAGCCCTCAACAGGTACAAAAAGATTGAGATAATACCATGCATATTTTCAGATCACAACACTATGAAACTTGAAACCAAACACAAGAAAAAATTTGGAAAACCGAAAATACATGGAAGTTAAAGAACATCCTACTAAAGAATGAATGGATCAACCAGGAAATTAAAGAAGATATTTTTAAAAATGTAAGCAAATGAAAACGAAAACAGGACAGTCCAAATCCTTTGGGATGCAGCAAAGGTAGTCCTAAAAGGAAAATACATTGCAATTCAGGCCTATCTCAAGAAGGAAGAAAGGTCCCAAATATACAACCTAACCTTACACATAAAGGAGCTAGAAAAACAGCAGCAATAGAACCCAACACCAGCAGATAAGGGGAAATAGTAAAGATTAGAGCAGAAATAAACAGTATAGAATAAAAAAAAAACAGTAGAACAGATCAATGAAACTAAGATCTGTTGTGGTTTTTTTAAAGAAGAAACAAAATTGATAAATCCCTAGCCAGGATAAAAAAAAAAAACACAAAAAAACCCCCAATAGATAAAATCATGAATGAAAGAGGAGAGATCACAACTAACACCACAGAAATGCAAACAATTATTAGACAATACCATGAAAAATTATATGCCAGCAAACTGACAATTTGGAGGAAATGGAAAAATTCCTAGACAACCACATACTACAAAAACCCAAATGGGAAGAAAAGAACATTTGAACAGACCCATAACCAATGAAGATGTTAAATCAGTTATCAAAAATCTCCAAACAAATAAGAATCCTGGGCCAAATGGATTCCCAGGGGAATTCTCCCAGGCATTTAAAAAATTAATCCTATTGTTTTCAAACTGTTCCAAAAAATAGAAATGGAATGAAAGCTTCCAAATGCATTCTATAAAGCTAGCATTACCTTGATTCCAAAAACAAAGACCCCACTAAAAAGGGGAAATTATAGCCCAATATCCATGATGAACCTGGATGCAAAAATTATCAACAAGATACTAGAAAGTTGATTTCAACAGTATATTAAATGAATTATTCACCATGATCAAGTAGGATTCATTGGGCTGCAGGGCTGGTTCAATATTTGCAAATCAATCAACGTGATACACCACACTAATAGAAGGAAGGATAAGTCATATGATCCTGACAATAGATGCAGAAAAAGCACTTGACAAAATATGGCATTCTTCATTGATAAAAATCTGCAAAGTAGGGATAGAAGGAATATACCTCAAGATAGTAAAGGCCATATATGAAAGGCCCACAACTAATATCATCGTCAATGGGGAAAAACTGAGAGCTTTCCCCCTGAGATCAGGAACATGACAGAGATGTCCACTCTCATTATTGTTGTTCAACATAGTGTTGGAAGTTCTAGCCTAAGCAATCAGGCAACATAATGAAATAAAAGGCATCCAACTGACAAAGAATAAGTCAAATTTTCGCTCTTCATGGATGATATGATACTGTACATGGATGACCCAAAATATGCCCCCCCCCCACACACACACACAAAACCTGTTAGAGCTGGTACATGAATTCAGCAAAGACACAGTGTATGAAATCAATGTACAGAAATGGGTTACATTTGTATATACCAATAATGAAACAATAGCCCAAAGGTATATTAAGGAATCAATCCCATTTACAATCTCAAAAAAACCACAAGATATCTAGGAATCAACATAATGGAAGAGGTAAAAGATCTGTATGCTGAAAACTATAGAAGGCTTATGTAAGAAATTGAAGACAGAAGAAATGAAAAAAAAATTCCATGCTCATGGATTGTAAGAACAAATATTGTTAAAATGTCACAACTACCCAAAACAATTTACACATTCAACACAATCCCTATCAAAATAGCATCAGCAATCCTCACAAGCTAGAAAAATCCTAAAATTTGTGTGGAACCACAAATGCCCCCTGAATAGCTGAAGTAATGTTAAAAAAGAAAACAAAAGCTGGAGGCATCAAAATCCTGGACTTTAACTTGTATTACAAAGCTGTAATCATAAGACAGTATCATACTGACACAAAAACAGGCACATAGATCAATAGAATAGAATAGAGAACCCATAAATGGACCCACATTATATGGCCAACTAATTTGCAACAAAGCAGGAAAGAGCATCCAATGGAAAAAAGACGATATCTTTATAAAGTGGTGCTGGGAGAACTGGACATCAAAATGCAGAAGAATGAACCCGAACCACTTCCAATTTACACAAAAATAAAATCAAACTGCATGTGAGACATTAAACCATCACAATTGTACAGGAGAAAACAGGCAGCAACCTCTTTGACTTCAGTTGCAGCAACTTCTTACTTGACATGTCTCCAAAGGCAAGAGAAACAAAACAAAAAGTAACTATTGGGACCTCATCAAGCAAGATAGAAAGCTTCTGCACAGCAAAGTAAATAATCAATAAAACTAAAAGGCAATTGAGGGATGGGAGAAGATATTTTCAAATGACATATAAGATAAATGATTAGTATCCAAAATCTATAAAACACCTACCAAACACAACACCCAAAAAACAAATAATCCGGTGAAGAAATGGGCAGAAAACATGAATACACACTTTTCCAAAAGGCATCCAGATGGCAAACAGACACATGAATAGATGCTCAACATCATTCCTCATCAGGGAAATACAAATCAAAACCACAATGAGATACAACCTCACACCTGTCATAATGGCAAAAATTGACAACTCAGGAAACAACAGATTTGGCAAAGATGTGGAGAATGGGGAACCCCATTGCACTGTTGGTGGTAATGAAAACTGGTGCAGTCACTCTGTAAAACAGTATAAAGATTCTTTAAAAAATTAAAAATAGAACTACCCTACAACTCAGCAATTTCACTATTAGGAAGTTATCCAAAGGATACAGGAGTGCTGATTTGAAAGGGCACAGGCACCCTGATGTTTATAGCAGAGCCATGAACAATATTCAAATTATGGAAAAAATCCAAATGTCCATGAACTCATCAACTGATGAATGGATTAAGAAGATGTACTAATGTAAAATGGGTGCCTGGGTGGCTCAGTTGGTTAAACTCCCACTTTTGGCTCAGATCATGATCTCACGGTTTGTAAGTTGGAGCTCCACATCGGGCTCTGTCCTGACAATTCAGAGCCTGGGGTCTGCTTCATGTTCTGTGTCTCCCTCTCTCTCTGCCCTTCCCCCACTCACACTCTGTCTCTCAAAAATAAACATTAAAACAAAAAGATGTGGGACACACACACATACACACACAATAGAATTCTACTTGGCAATAAAAAAGAATGAAGTATTGTCATTTGCAACAATATAGATGGAAATGGAGGGTATTATGTTAAGCAAAATAAGTCAGTCAGAGAAAGACAGATATTATATGATTTCACTCATATGTGGAATTTGAGAAACTTAACAGATGAACATAGGGGAAGGGAAGGAAAAATAAGATAAAAACAGAGAGGTAGGCAAACCGTAAGAGACTCTTAAATACAAAGAACAAACTGAGGGTTAAGGGTGACAGTAGGTTTGAAGGTGAGTTAAATCAGTGATGGGCATTAAGGCAGGCACTTTTCAGGATGAGCACTGGGTATCAAATGTAAGAGATGATTCACTGGGTTTTACTCCTGAAACCAAGACTACACTGTATGTTAACTAATGTAAAAAAAAAGCTGCATAAGGAAATGCAGGAATGCTAGACATCCTAGCTCTTAGCATAGATGTTTATGGGACCATGTTCAGCAGCTGTGGCCATAAAAGTACATCACACATCTTTCCCCCAAATACAAAACAAGCAGAGGAGGGGATTCAGAGGTCATTGAAAGGGATCCCTGGAGGATTTAAATCTAGGTAAAGTGTTAACATGGAGCCCCTAGAGGAAGAATGAAAATGGAAAGTCCTGCCTGCCCTTAGTCAATTTGCAAATTACCTTCTCCTGTCCTTATCCTTTCCACATGTAGGGTTTGACCTCTTTACATGTTTTTGGCTAATGCAATTCCAGAGTTTGAACTAGAAAACTTAAAGTTTCAAATATTTGGTAAAAAAAAAAAAAAACTCCAAAAGAAAAAACAACACCTCAATAAAAGAAGCAGGAAACAAACCTTTTCCTTTAAAGTGTAGAAAGCAGCCACTGTCCTGGGGCAGGTAGTAGTCCTGGAAATTGTTACACTTAAGGACATCTAATTTCAATGGTTGCTGCCATTCCTGTGAAAGTAACTTCAACCTCTAAATCTCAGTAATTCTGAGGGGCTGTCTCTTCTTTTTTGCCCAAATTCATTATACTGAAATTAACCTGTTCTCTAAGAGGAATTTGGGAGGAGGGCTGGCTCTTCTCCTTCCTCCCACATACAATAGCTGATGACTCTGTAAGATTTCTTAGTTCAAGAAAGAATATGAGAGTCTGTACACCATTTAAGTTGCTGTAGGAAGTAATAGAACCAAACCAAACTCCTGGGCTATAAAAGAAAGAAGGCTTTAATATAATAATATTCAAATCTAGCTTTTACTATTTAAGATAAATATTGCCACTCCAAGTAGGTAAATAGATGGGAGGAAAAAGTGTCAAGGAGATGGGATTCATCACAGCAAGTGTCCAAGCTGCTGAGGAAAGGTTGCACTATCACTGGACATTCACTCAGTCCTGAGCTTGATTGTGGCCAATTCTTCTTGTTCTTGAGTTCCACTGGTCAGTTAGGATTGGGGCTCCAGCTGGCAGGACAGGATGTAGCTAAAGAGAGAATGACACCTGTGAGTTGACCAGGAGCTACAATTCAGGTGTCTCTCCCAGTGTTTTCCCAGTAGCTGGAATCTGGTGTTCCAGTGATCACCAGGAAACAAGGCTTGAGGCTGCCCAGGGAGCCATGGATGCAGGATCCCTAGAGTGGCCACCAGAAAGAGTCCACGCCTTTGCCCAGCTCCTGATGGGCCTCACCTCTCATCCTCACTGAGTCGCTCCACAGCCTGGAACCAGGCTCTAAACTGATCCTTCGGTTCTAGAGTGTAGTTATCTGCAGCCACCTGGAGGAGCATGATCTCTTTCATTACTTTGTATTCCTAGGCCAAGAGAAGAACAGGATGCACACAGAGCCTGGGTGGGTTGAGCAGTGGGATAGGGGACCAGTCCTAGGTCTTTGCACATGTGGCAGCCTTCCTTCCCTGAAAATTCATCCAGTCTCAACCTGTTCGCAGAGGTGAGTATAAATAGCCCCTCCTCCTGCAGGAAGTTATCCCTGATGCCACTCCCCTGACTTCACTTACCAGATGGATGGGTCTTACACTTTTTCATTATCAAACTATTCCAGTAAATGTGTGATGGAGGGGATGCAGCCAAGAAATATTCTTCCCAGGGGCATCTCTGGTATCCACTCCCCTACACTTCCCTAATAGGAAGTGCCACAAATGCTCACCTTAGTTTTTTTCTTATGGTTGATCTCATCGCCCTAGAAAGCAAATAGCCAAAGTCCATCAGAAAGAGCCCCTTGTTATTGCTTGTTCCTTATACACATCCTTTCTCATGTTGTTCTCGTGCCAGGACACACTAGAAGACTGTCCATACACAGATAACAGGACTGGGATATAAGCCAGGCTCTGGGGTCCAGAGAAAGGAGGACATGGGGTGGACAGTCAAGCACCTTATAGCACAACCCTCTCTGATGACAGAAGGGGAGGCTGAAACCTCTGGGGGGAGGGGGCTGTTAGGCTATGTAAGTGCTTGCCGATGTGGAGGTGCCTGACTTTGCTCTCCCCCCATAAGCAGCCTGAGAGGGAGAAGCTGAGGTCAACTCAGACAAACTTCATGCAGCTTTGCATTCAGACAGTCTTGGGCACCAGGACCAGTGTCATAAGTGCAAACTCCCTTCACTCATCACTGAGATGAGAAACTCTAGCTCACAGGGGTAGCTGTGAAGCTCTCATGAGGGGAGGTTTGCCAAGTACTGAGGTCTCAGGACTCATTACAGGGGTTCTCCACTCCCAAACCTCAGGATTCTGGGCCCTCCTACACAATCTAGAGGTTCACTCACCTTCAGATAGTCCTCCATTGCAGTGTCCAGCATCACCATGTCAGTGAGGAAAGTGCCAAGGAAGGGGACAACACCCTGTGTCATTAGAGTAAGGGTGGGATGAGTCCCTGCTCTCAGGTGCACACAGGGACCCTCCCTTGAAAATGCTTCAGCCTCCTGGTCCACCCCAGGTTCTCACATGGAGCAGCCTAGGATCCCTAGCAGCCGCCTCTCAATTCCCCCTTACCCTCACCCTCCAAGGACATCAGACTTCTCCTAATCACCACCAGGGCCTGCTTTTAGAAAATCAAATTGTATGTAGTCCTAGGCCCCTCTCCACCCACAAATCCATTCTGCATCCAGGTGGATAGACCCTCCTCCCAGTCACTTTAAAATAAGAGTTTTGGAAGCTGTGGCAACAAGAGGAGGAGCTGGAGTAGAAAGGTCCACCTGTCTTGATCTGGAGGCCTCCAGCTGTCAGAGAGGAGCCCTTCTCCTCTCACTCTGGAGGCTCTATTCCCCAGGAACACTCACCTTCTTCTGCAGCCTTTTCTGGGCTCTCTGGAGGCTCATCATCAGGGTGGCCCATTTAGATGGCCGCTCCTGCAGGGTCAAGGACAAGTTCATTGAGACCATAATATCCTCAGTCCACTCCCCCCCCCCCACCATCTTTGACTTGAGACCCTGGACATCTGACCCAAGTCAGCTGGTACCAATGCTACATTATCCTTAAGCATGCTGTGAGTGATTCTAGCACAATCTCAGCTCCAACATTCACTCCATGTGTGACCTTGAACTTGCAGCCTGGCCTTCCTGAGCTTGTTTTCTCATTGAGAAAAGTGAGAACACCACCTACATCACATGGTCTTCTGAGGACTCAGTGTCCTATTACTGTCATTATTGTTTCCCTCCACCCATCCCAACCCCACTACTGAGCAGAGGGCTGTCCTCTGGGCTCTCAAGCTGTATACAGGTCCCCATCTGGACTAGCTGTTAATATGGAGAGACAGGGTGTCTATAGCATCTGGCTGAACAGCACCTTCTTGCTCCACCCCCAATGGAATCTTCACCCCAAACTGTAACCATATTCATACCAAAGGCTTCACCTCCCCAAGGAATGCTTCAGGTCATTCCCCTACACAGCAGTCTTTCTTCATCCACTCAGGACCCTGTTCCCTCAGGCCCCACCCTCTCTCTTCCCAAACCTCCTCCTCCCATGATACCTTCAGGAACAGTTCCCTTCTCTGTGGGTTATCTTCAGTGCACAGCTTTTTAAATTTTTGAAAGCTCTTCCTGAATAGAGGAAAAAATGGCAGAAAAAATTATAGGAATAATGTGGCTTGAATGTAAGTCCCTCTTATTTGAGTACTCCAAAAAGTCAAACTGCCAGTATTAGGGTTTTCTCTGGATTCCTCTGAGAACTAAGGTGTTTGTAGGACATGGAGGGAGCTCTCATGTGAGTCATCCAGTGCCACCATTTCCATATTAATTGAGCAACTCTGTTTCAGTCAGTTGTGGTTTCAATTGGGCAGAGAGTTTTGTTGCTGTAAAGTAAGCACTTGATAATATTTAATTTGGGTCAACTCAGTGCGTGATATTTAAGAAAAAATATTTCTGTAGCTGGAGTCAGGGTGGACTATTCTCCAGGGTGGGTTATAGACCTGTACACCAGCCCAGGTTCTATTGCCAGGGTTTGCTGCCTCCCAGGAGGGTCCCAGTTACTGAGGGGGAAAAGATGTGCATATGGGAAATCCCTCATCCACCCTGATCCTTCTATGGAGAGAGGCATACTCACCTGGAAACTTTCTCCCATGTCTTCTTCAGACGGTAAATTGAGACACTCTGCAGAGCAGAGAGGATGGCATGCAGTGAAGAGTAGTTCCGCATGATTTGACAGGCCTGGGGAGGGAAGAGAATGAGTGGTCATGTGGGTAGCAGGAGTCCTATTTGCTCTAAAGTATCAGTCTCCCTCAGTTTAAATTTTCCCTCCAAGATGACAGATATCCAGGTGCCTGCAGAAGGGCACATATAAGACCCAAAGAGTAACACTGCTGGGGAGAGGGAAGATTTTAGCTCATTCCAAGGAAGGAGCCAGGTAGGAACTGAGCGTTCCACCATTGGGACATGCAAGTAAAGGTCAGCATGTCCCTGGAGGGAAGAGCCTAGGGACTGTGCAGACCCTAGGGCTTAGACTAGGGACTCCAACCCTGAGAATTGATAAAGGAAATATCAGTTTCCAAGGCTCAGAAGAGTGACTCATCTTGGCCTCCCATAAAATACCTTGGCCACCTTTATCCAGTGCTCCACCACCATGGCCCTGTCCTGGGCTATCATTCTTGGGTTTCCAAGGCAGGTGGTGATGACACAGTTGACCACACTGTTAAATTGGGTGACGGTAGCACAGACTGTGGGTGCCAGGTGCTCATTACCAGGCTTATTCCGCTTGGACCAGATGGAGCCCAGGCACTGATGAGGCAGCACCTTCTTGAACAGCTCCTAGAGAATGGGGTGGGGAGGGTAGGGGTGTTCAGCCAGCCATTTCACATTCAGGATTAATGTCCTAGGTAGGAGGTTACCAGGTCAGAGCTTTAGTTCCTGAAGCTGAGAATGTGGCCTGAGCCTGATTGGAATCCCTGGATTTCATTCCATTCTATTTTCACTGAGGGAGTCAAGTACAGGAAGACCTAGGAGTGAATACTGGCAGGGAAGGAAGGAGAGAATTTGTACCCTGGTCATCCTTGCTAACCCCAGCCTCTAGATGACAGTTCAATGTGACTCCTCACAAGGGGGCATTTTCCACTCCACCTGTTTTTCCCTTTGGTCCTACTCTCCTTTCGATGCACATTCCCCCATGACAGTTACAACCATAGGTTTCTCTGTTTCCCCTTGTAGTTATGTACATGTCAGATGCCTAATAAGTGCACAGGGTGTTAAGACTCCAAGGAAGATGGGTGGGTGACCCATGGACTTGACTGCACCCAGTGAGCTGTCTTCCTCCACCTGAAGGACCAGGGCCTACCCATTTTTCTAGCTGTTCTAGCTCATTTAATCTACACAGTAACTCTGCATCAATTCTTATCAGTGCCTATCTCTACAGTTTGCAGCTGGACAGTGAAAGCTTGATTTAAGGACCTTGGCAGGGTAACATGGTTGATAAGTGGTCGAGCTGAAATTTGGACCCGGACTATAGTAGTCCACATCAGGGAAAGGCAGGTCTGGGTTAGCTGACGGCAAAAATGTAGAAAGTGCCCTGCCCTGTCCTGCCCTGAGAGCCCAGCTTCTTACCGCATCTATGTACGTTAGCTGCTCTGCCACCAGCTTGGGAGGGAAGTCCATGAGGCTGGGCTTCTCCTCATTCAGCTGGTTCTTTGGGGTCACATGCCCGTGGCAGGAAGGCTCTGGCGCTGGAGTTGGCTCTGTCTCTATTTTTAGAGCTGGAGTTAAAATTCTAAGTAAAGCTGATGATTGAGCTGATTGTAGCTGTGGACCTGGCACATATGCTGAAGAAGATGTTAACACTTGTTCCAGTTCTGGAACAGCTGATGGAGGTGATGCTGGCTCTGACGCTTGAGGTGATGGTTGAAACATAACTGGCGCTGTCTCTAGTTCCATAGTAGACCCCTTTTCTGGCTCTGCAACTGGAAGGAGCCCTGGGGCTGGCACTGGATCAGGATAAAGAGAAAGGTTCATCCACATAACTGACTTTCCAGGTGCCTTCCCAAAAACAGGACAGGTACCATTGCTTTCAAAACAATATTCAGCCCATGAACCCCACCCCAGTTAGTCTTCCCAGATTTTAATCCCCTTTACCATCTGACTCTGCCTCAGTGGGCTCCAGAGTTTCCTGATGCACCAGGATAAGGGCAGTGTGGTTCTTCAGGTCCCAGTCATGCAGCTTCATATCCACATAGGCTGTCTTTACTTTGAAACTGGTAAAATTCAGAGACTGCCAGGTATCCTGAAATTTCTGGTCAGGCCATGTACTCAAGATGGGAGAGAGGGTGCTGGGTAGAGTCATGTGTGGAGAAGCATCAGAGGCCTGGCCTTTTATTCCACACTGTACTCCCACAGCATCATTATTTCTCTATGGATCCCAGAGGATGGCCCAGCCCACTTCCAACCCCGCCTTTGCAGTGGAAGGCCTAGTCATCCAGAAAACCTGTGTGAGTCTGGTTTTTTCACTGATACTCTTCTCACCACGGCCTTGGGCATAGTCAATGCCATCCTCAGTAAAGACCAGTAATAGGGCTTACGTTTGAGGCCGATTTATGAGCAGTCTTCTCACTACACCTTCTGTTCTTGGCCCTAGTTGCTGTGGTAAGCAGAGGTAGATATGGAGAGAAGCAGGCAGAGCCAGATAGAACAGTAGAAAGGATGGGTCTCTTAGGCACCAACTGAACCCAGACTGTGCTCTGCTTCCCAGAAGTTTTGGGGCCCCATCCACAGCTGTCTTTGACTCATTTGCTTCTTCACAGGAAGCCCCCAAACATAAGCCCTCCTATGGAAATCAAGAGATCTGTGAGTTCCATGGTTCTGAAAGTCCTCCTCCAGCCACAACCCCTATAGTCTCTTATGCTGCTCTGTGG
>NW_026058992.1:1715-12803 GCF_023721935.1 Panthera uncia | reverse complement strand
TTTGGGATGAGCACTGGGTGTTGTATGGAAACCAATTTGACAATAAATTTCATATATTAAAAATAAATAAATAAATTCAATGGAGGCATTAAGTGACATAATTGAAGGGAAGAACATGTTATAATCCCTCTTTAAAATATTACTTGGAAAATGAAATGAAATTAAATGAAATAATAAAATATTACTTGGATTTACATGTAGAGACTGGATTGAAGAATGGTAAGAGGAGAAACAAGAAGATCAATTCACTGATCGTTCAGAGAATCTGTGAAAGATACAAAACAGTTATAAAACAATCCAAGACATCATGAGGGAAGCAGAGCATGAGGTGCCTGGATAAGTCCACTATTGCACATGCCAACTTCTGGGGGACAAGAAATTTAAAAACCACAAGGTTCTGTCAGGTTCATGAGGAAGAACAACCTAGGTTGAGCCTTGAAATGTGGGCAGGGTGAGGAGAAGTTCTCGAAAGGGCTGGTGAGGGGGAACAAGTAGCTTTGCTGGGGTAGAGGTGATGAGCATGCCAAGTGAGCAAAAAATGTCCAGTGGAAGTCTCCACAAACCCCAATAAGATTCAAAGCTTAAACAACTCAAGTGTCTGCTTTTCAGAAATGCTATTCAATAACATACAAGGCTGACTTTCTACCTATGTTTGGAGGAAGGGATGTGCCCAACACATCTGGCACTGGTTCATTAATTGGGGAAAGAATCTGGGAAGGGAGGTGTTACAAATGTGAGAAAAGTGGAAATTTTGTAAATACATATATATATATATTTTCTTGTAATTCTCTCCATATGGTTCTGTTCCTTACTGACTGTTTCTTGGGCTTCTGTAGGCACAGACCCACATGACTTCCACTTAACCCTAGTTAATGGTCTTACTAGACTTGGTACTCTGGAGAAACTTCCCCTTGTTTTGATTTTTAATCCCAGGGTTCCAAGAATCCCCGATTTCTATCAGTTGGGGAGCTTCTGCTTAATCATATTCATTATTCTTGCTCTTATTCTCATTCTCAATTCTTTCTCTTCCCTTTGAACGTTGGCGTTTTCTGGACTACTTTAGCTTTTTATGCTCTGTCTCCTGTCCTTTCAAATGTTATTCAATATGTCATCCTGCTGTTGATATCCCACTGAGGGCCTAGTAGAGGCCATTCCTATTTGTGAAGTTCCCAGTGTAGTGTATGCTTACTCAACATCAACTTCTCCTTTCCTCCCTTAACAGAACTCCAAACATCTAGATTTCCACCCCACCTCTCCTTATTGGTAACTTCAGGAGGCAGGCCTAGTTATTCTGAACCTGTCAGGACTTGGAATTTCTCTGAGAATTGTTACTAGTTGAGGATGGCCAATGATCTTAAAATGACCCAGTCAGATTGAAGATATTGTCCTTGGTTGAGAGAGAGGTTTTACCTTCTGTCCTGAGGGACAAAAACAGAAAAGAATGTATCCTCAGTCACCACAAGCAGCCATCCCGTTGTATAAGGTGTAACCACCAGCCTTAGGATGAAGCTGACACTAGACATGGTAGAAGTGGACCAGAGATGGAAGGAACCTGGGTCCTTGGTAACATCCTGAATCAGTCAGCCCTGAAGCCTGTCTTACCTACTCCTGTTCTTTCTGCTATGTGAAATCGTAAACTTCCTTAATATTTAAGCCATTTTTCAGTCAATTATTATTTACATACAGCTGAAATTCCCTACCCAATATAACTGAAATAACTCCATTATTTATAATGACTATACAGCCTTCCAAAGTATTGCTGCATCTTATGTATTTATCTTTCCTTTATTTATAGTTATTAAAGTCATATCTAGTTTTTTTGGTTTTCCAAAAATGCTAAAACAGATATCCTGCTATTGCATATACTGTTGACCTTTGAACAACATGGATTTGAACTGTGTGGGTCCACTTCTAGATGAATATTTTGTAGTACAGTACTGTAAATATACTTTTCTCTTCTATATGATTTTCTTAATAACATTTTCTTTTTTTAGCTTACTTTATTGTAAGAATAATATAAAATATATATTATAGACTAATGTATTTTGTTATATATCTATATAACATACAGAATATGTGTTAATTGACTTTATGTTTTTGGTAAGGGTTACAGTCAACAGTAGGTTATTAGTAATTAGGTCTTGGGGAATCAAAAGTTATATGTGGATTTTTGACTATGTGGGGTGTCAGTGCCCCTAACTTCTGCATTGTTCAATGCAGGCCATCTCTATTTTCGTACTTTCCCAGTTGGTTGTTTTCACAGATCTGGTACAGATCATTTGTATGATTTCTCACCTGGAGTGTAGTCATAAGCATAGAATTTCTGGTTCAAGACTATAGAATTGTTTTAAGACTTTTGATACATATTTTCAAACTATCTTTCAGAAAAGTTGAACCAATTCTCATTCTTACCAGCCCTGTATGTAAGTGCCCGTGCTCCTTTGTGTTTTCACTGTATGAAAGAACCCTTCACCTCTAGATGTAAATCACTAATAATGGTGTGGATTCAAACGTCACACTGTCTGTGTTCAAATTCCAGCTCCACAACTAACAGTCATGTGGCTTTGGGTGTGTGGTTCATTCTCTGTAACTATAAAATAGGTCTAACAATAGTATCTTCATGCAACTTATGTGGTTAGGGAAATTGAATAAGGTATGCAAAATATTTAGATTGTAATGATCAATAAATGTTGGCTGCTATTATTATTAAAATTATTTACCAATTTGTTACTTGAAAATGTTTTCTTATTCTCATTTTCATATGTCCTTGATTACAAATGATACATAATTTTTTCCATATATCTATTAGTCAATTACAAAATTGTTTAACTTTCACTTTTTCCATTATGATATTTGTTTTCCTTTTTCTGATTGATTTAAACCAATTCACTATTCAGTTATGATAGTAACTTTTTGTCTTTCTTATATATTTCTAATATTTCATTTGCCTTTTTAAATTACACTTATATCAAATAAAAGTTTATTTTTTATGTAATAAAATAAGTTATTTTCTGCATAATTCTGCCTTAAATTATATGTTGAGGAATGTCTTTAATGTGCTTAAATTAAATAATCTATATTTTCTTCCAGTTTTGTTATTATTATATTAATTTTTAATTTATGTAAATAACAGCTTTGTCTCAAATAATTTTTAAAGATAATGTAAAAAGGTTATCTTAAAATGTTAAGCGAAAAAGAAGCATACAAATAGAATATACAGTATGATCCAATTTTTATAGAACAAGATTCCATTTGTGGATGTTTTGTGTAGAAACTAAAATATTTAACAATGTTTACTAGGTTTAATAATTTTCTTCTTTATCTTTCTTTGGGCTTTCTGAAATGAATGTGTATCATCTTATCTTTATTATCAGAAATTTTTAAATAATACTTTTTAATTATAAAAACTTGGTATATCTTAAAATGATTTGGAATGGTGCAGTTCAACAGAAATATAATGTGAGCCATATATCTAATTTTAGTTTTTCTAATGAACATATTCTTTAAAAGTAAAAAAGTAACTAGTGAAATTAATTTTAACATTATATTTTATTTAACACCTTATAGCCAAATGCTATCATTTCAACATGTTATCAGTATAAAACTTTTTAAGATATTTTACATTCTTTTTTGGTACTGTGGATCTAAAATCTGGTGTATGCTTGGGGCACCTAGGTGGCTCAGTAGGCTGAGTGGTTCTGACTTTGGCTCAGATTGTGATCTCATGGTTCTTGAATTGAGCCTGTGAACCTCACATCAGTCTCCCTGCTGTCAGCATAGAGCCCACTTCAGATCCTCTCTGCCCCTCCCCTGTTCACTCTCTCTCTCAAAAATAAACTTAAAAAAACAATCTTGTGTATGCTTTACAGTTTTGCATATCTCATATGCATTAGTCATATTTCAAGTTTTTAATAACCACATGGATATCATTGTTATCATATTGTACACTGCATATTTGAAACATAAAAATGTCTTTTGAGTCCCAAAGTGGACCAAAGCCCAATTATTTACTGAACTGTTGCTTCAAATTCCTTTTGAGATGCAGTTGATATGAATTAGGGAGTATAAATTGAAGTGCCAGAGAGATAACTAGATAATCTAAGAAAAGCTGGGTACAAAAATAAAACTGAAACACGTGTCTTTCTAAAGGATTGAAGCCATCGGTAAGCTCCCTCCAGTCAGTTGGTGCAATGTGGGAATGCAGGCCCAGAGTTGACAGACCTGAGTTTTCATGGAAACCTAGAATCTGGATTTTTCTGTGCAATTTCTCAATTATTAAATGTTGACAAGGATTCAAAAATTGTACAGTATTGTACAGGACAAACTATGTTTTTACCAAATATAATCCCTTTTTTGCCAAATTTTGACTTCTGGGATCAGTATATACTTTCAAAAATCTGCTAATTTTATTAACTTTAAAATATGAGGCTACTCATTCTTACTGAACTAAAGCTTTTATTTTCACCTAATGTGCTTTATAACATTAACAGCTAACATTTACTGAGAGCTTAATATATGACTGGCATCTTGGTGAACATTTTCTATATTTTACAGATTAGAAAAATGAAACTAAGGGCAGTTGACCAACTGTATTTAAGGTCACAAATCTTATAAGCAATGATGCCAGTATTTGAACTAAGGTCTGCCTGACTCCAAAGTCTGTGCTTCTACAAACATTCCTTTAAATTGCCTAGGAGTATTCATGTCTAGGTAATCTACCAATCAATCTCAATCTCCCTTCCCCCCATCCACACAGTCCTCTGGTCCCTTTTAGTCATAAGAATACTACATATACTAGGACTTTATATGTCTCTGCCTTTGCCTCTTATTTTTCTCTCTTTTATGTTCATTCATCTCCTTTACAAAAGACTTTTTCCTTTTCTCATTATCATCTTTCATGTTCCTTGACTGGTAATGTCCTTGTTTTAATCACCTTGATAAGGGAGGATTCTGAGGCACTGGTGGTGTGCTTGAAGTTGGCTTTTACTGGCTGAGGACAGCTAACTGTGAATATCAATATGTTGGTCAGGGCCAGGGTCTTATCTGAAGGTTTGAGAGGGCAAGGATCTGCTTCCAAACTTGCCTATGTTGTTTGGCAGGATTCACTTCCTCAAAGGTTATTGGACCGAGGGTCCCAGTTCCTCACTGGTTGTTGGCTGAGAAATACTGTCAATTCTTTGCCATATGAGCCTCTTTAACATAGGAATTTGTTTCAAAGGCAGCAAAAGGGAAGGGAGGACAAGGAGGAAGTCTTCTGGTAAAACCAAAACCACAATCTTCTGTAACACAGTCACAGAAATGGTGTCACATCACTTTTGTTGTAGTCTATTGATAGGAAGTAAGATCTAGTGATTTTGCCCACTCAGCAGGAGGGACAATTACACCAGGGCATGAATACTATATCCAAGGGTAATTTGAAATCTATATTATTTAAGTTCTGTCACTGATAATTTTAAGGGCCTACATTGCCTTTCATTTATAAGCTCACTGAAGAGTTCATTGGATGTGGATCTATTATTGACTTATTTCTTTTTGCACAAGTAATCCATATTCTTTAAGAAAAATGTAGTTGAGTACAAAGAAAAAAACACCCAATACCCTACAAGAGAACCACCTTGAACTTTTTAGTGTATATACTTTAAATTTCAATTTTTATGTAGTAAATCTAAAAGCCTTTTTTTAAATTTTCTCACTCTGTATTTTAATACTTCTCTCCACTGAATTCAGATATTCACTTTTATGTTCTTCATTACGGTTCCTATTTAAGAATCGAGATCATAATAAATATATGCACACAGTAGCCCTTTAGACATTAATGTGCATCAGAATCACCAGGAACCCTTCCTACAAATTAATGTTCTGGATCCCCATTCAGTAGATTTAGGGTAGGACCAATAGTCAACATTTTCGAGAAAGTCCTCAGGTGATTTTCACATCCATGACAAATTAGGATAGTTTCAAGTACTTCAAGACATTCTTAAATGGATCTATTGTTCCCTTAGGAATTGCAAGTGGTCCCTTCTAGATAAGTGAAGCCACATATTCATGTTTATTTTATTAAGGGACTGAACTGAGACAAGAATTCAGAGCTCCTGACTCAATCATTATTAATTGTATTTTGTTAAGGGCCTACTTCTTGTCAGGCAGAATTCAGCTTGACTAGCAGAGTAAGAATACCAGACTGGTGAAACCTATTGGAAACTCTGCTAAGTGACTGAACAGAAAATCTGGGGATAGGGGGTCTTCCCTAATAGGTGGGATGAGGACAAAAATAGGTAAACACAGCTCATACACACTCCTTATCTTGTTTCACAGTCATGTGAAGCAAGCATTGTCCCCAATTTATAAAGAATTCCTAAGTTTATTCATCTGGCTAAAATATCCAAATTTCATGACCAAATATTTATTAAGGGACCCTACTGCTTTCACAAGGTCATTAAAAATAGTTTCCATTTATGGGGTACCTGGGTGGTTCAGTTGGTTGAATGTCTGACTCTTGATTTTGGCTCAGGTCATAATCTCAGGGTTGGTAGGTTTGAGCCCTGTGTTGGGTTCCATGCTGACAGCACAGAGCCTGCTTGGGATTTTCTCTCTCCCTCCCTCTCTGCCCCCTCCTCCACCTTGCTCTCTCTGTCTCTCTTTCAGAATAAATAAACTTAAAAAAAATAGTTTCCATTTCTTCTAAAACTACAGAAATTATAAAATAAAACACATCAACTCATCTCACAGAAATATGTCCTTGTATTAATCCTTTTACATATTTAATTTCATCATTTTTCTCTTAATGTACTAAATATATAAACATAAATAAATAAAATAAATATAAATACAATAATAAAATACATAGGTTGCTTTTTTAAACTGCTTTATTAGCTTCACAATATATAATGAGCATCTTTCCATGCAGTAGGCAAAATTTCCCTAACAAAAATCTTACATATTGGGTCAAAAACACAACATTCAACTAGAGGTAATAATAGACTCACCAGGAATGAGTGACATCAAAAGGTTTACAACAAAGGTATATCATGAACATGTAAGTTTAGAAAGCAGGTGTCTCCCTGTTAACCTCAGGGAAAACATGATTCAAGGCATAAGGCAAAACTCATCACGATGGTCATGGTGAGGGGGGTCAGTGCTAACTGCCCGCAAACTATGACTGAACTGTTTTTCTTTCAGCTTTTGCATGAGTTGTCTCATCTCCTCCCCAATCCTTTCCATATTCTCTTCTCTCATCATTGCCTGTGGCTCTTCAAGCCTCCGAATCACATCCCACGTATACTGCAGGATGGGCTGCCTAACACAGAACCGCCTACGATTTACTCTAGGCACACAATATTCACCAGTTTCCAAAGGGAGGGCCAAGGGATCTCCTTTATTAGCAACTTGCTCATTGTCATCATTTTTTTCATTTCCCTGGTCGGTATTTTCCATGTTGAGATTTTTTACTGCGTGTTCCTCTTTGGACGCCATTACTCCTAGGAGACAAAAGACCAAAGGGTTTGAGGTTTTGGTGGACAGATCAGCACCGAGAACAGAGGCCTTACTACTCCTCTTTCAGAGCCCTGGGTATCAAAGGTTTTTAAAGTATCATTTTCCCACCTGTAACGCTCCGTGCGCCCTCTAGGGGGCCTCCCGTATGGACCCTCCTCCTCTCTCACTTCTCCGTCCTACCTCCCCCCAAACCACCATTTTCCTACAAATATATCCCCAGGCTTCTGCAGTCACCAAAATGGAGGACAGGGGACAGGGTTGGTGGAGTTGGGAGGGGGTCTCAAACTGGGCTCTTCACCCGCCCTCCACACTGTCCCCCGCACCGACCTGGGCCTATCCTTGCAGCCTCCTTCCTCCTGATTCTCGCCGTGCGTGTGCTGCTGCAACACTTGACACCTAGACCTGCAGACCTGCAGAGGGCCGGGGTGGAGGGAGCCGGGACTGTGGCGAAGCGTTTGGCGCCGACCAGCCACCACCTGGTCCCTTCAGGGTCCCGGACCGCCTGGCCACCCCCCCCCCCCATCCGCCTCTCCCGCCCCAACCCCTAGCCTCCCCCACCCCGCCTCAGAGGTTCACCATTTTCCTGTAGGAACTCAGAGGTGATTTCCCATGACTCTTAGTGGCTCGGTTGCCCTCGTGGCCGCCAGCACCTCCACCCCACCCCAGGAGGCCACTACGGACGCTCCCAAGACTGCTGGGTGTGGAGAAGCCATGCTGGGACCCGCTGCGCTGATCCTTTGCACCGCCCTCCGGGGTAGGCCTGCAGCTGCCGCCCTGGCCTTGGTACGCGGACCCCAGAGCCCTTACCTGCTCCGCTTTCCTCAGGCCCAGTGCCAGCCCGCCCGACCCAGGGCAGCGGGGAGCTGGTATCCAGCCGGGAATGACGACTGCTCCAAAGGCTGCACCGTTCTGCAGCTCCAGGTCACGTGAAGGCTTCGCGTCACCAATGAGTTTTCTCCCCTCCCACTCTACCTCCTCAGACAACGGGGAGTTTTGCAGGACCCTGCCCCCTACCTCCGCACGCTCGAACTCTTGCCAGGCCTCAGTACGCACAGCCTTGTAACTCAGCTCTGTCCCCTTCAATCTGAGGGCTCCCTAGTAGCCTTCTGGCCTTGGTTGGTTTTCCCTTCTCTTCTTACCAGGGGAGGGTATGCATATCACCCTGCCCCTCTCCCTAGGGCCTTGACATTGGCTTTGGTATTTTCAGTTTTTTCTCCTCTTCTCCCTGGCTGAATTTCCGCTTTCTAAAAATTTCTCTTTATTTTCTTTAAAACAATCAGTATGGCTCGAAAACAAAATTATGAAATTTCATTTTTAAACATGTTTCAACCTGGGGAAGTAAAAAAGCCTCAATTTTTATGTTCTCATGCACCACACAGGAAATACTTTCTCTGAGTTCCACAAAACTTCAGATTAGAACATTGTAGCTAGTTTTAAAATTTTGTAAAAAAAAAGAAAGGGGGGGGGGGGGGGGGCGGGGGGGAGGGGCAGCGAGTCTTCCTGAACACAGATGGTGTTTTGAAAATGATCAAGTCCAGTTGTCAGATCTTGGCTATTGTATATAAATTATCCACCCTTTGCCCCCTTATGGAACAAATTTAATATTTGTTAATAAACATTTATATTTTATTCTATTATGATTAACATTCATTATATATGGCAAAACTTTGCTGACAACTGAAGTCTTCTGTGAAATGTAATGGCTATTATTAATAATGATTTTGCAGACCCAAGCAAAGGGAAGGGCTGTGAGGTGGTGGCAGGTTGAGAGATGGATGCAGAGATAGTCAGATCTTTTCTGCCCTGACAAGAGTTTGGGAAGGAGCAGTCTACCCACTGCCACATTCCAGAGTCTTTTATTTCCTACATTTGGGCTCTGACTGTACTTATTCCAAAAATATAGATGGACAGGTGACAAAGGTAATGACCTAAATTGATTCCTTTGGTTCCTTCCCTCCATTTCTTGCCCAAATTCCCACCTAGTGACTCACCTCCCAGATAGATGTATGTGTGTGTGTGCAGGGGGGGGAGGGGGCGGGAAATCTGTTCTCATACCTTTTCTACACCTCTGTGGTAGAGGCTTCCAAGAATAGTAGAGAGTTTATTCTGTAGGGAAAGCCTCCCAAGTTGGCGTGCTATATCCTCTTTGTCACCTTGTCCAGGCGGAAGCCTCCCTGGGACATTTCTGTTGTCTCTCACCTGGGTTAGAACTGCTGGGATCTTCACCCTGTCCTCCCCACCTCTATGACATTCAGAAAGAACCTAGCCTTACTGCAGGGTCACTATCTGCCAGCCTATACTCACCCTGGTACTACCTCATTTATGCCAGGGCCCAAGGAACACTATCTACCAACCACCCTGAGTAAACGTAGATTAGTCATTCTCAACACAGAAGTTTGTGGAACAGATATTCAAATATTATCTATGTATGTGAGGAGTTGGTAATATATTCACATTTTTGTGGGGAGAGGGGTCAAACTTCTTAGCTGATCTTCAAGAGACACCATGATTCCTCGCCCCTCAAAAAGTTTAAAAATCTCTATATATGCTGTCTCACCCTCTCTTTAAGCCCTTTACTTTCACCTTAGACCTGCTTCTTTTTCATTTGTTTTCTGCCTTAGTATCCACCCATTGGAAAGCCTAGAATCTGGCCATCATCCTTGAATCCTTTATCATTGTCCCTCATATTCAATTAATAACCAAACCTGGCTAAGACTCTCATGTCTTTTTAAAACAGCATTATGAAACCATAGTTCACATACCATAAGATGTGCCCACTTAAAGTGTATACTTTCATGGTTTTTAGTATATTTACAGATATGTGCAACCATCACCATAGTCAATTTTAGGACATTTCATCACATCAAAAAGAAACTCAAAAAGTACACTTTAGCTATCACTCTCTATCCCCCAATTCTTTCCAGGCCAAAACACACTAACATAATTTGTCTCCATAGATTTCCCTATTTTGGACATTTCATATAAATGACACATATAATATGTGTTCTTTTGGTATTGGCTTCTTCATTTAACATGTTTTCTGAGTTCGTGGCAACAATACAATTAATCGTTTGAGGAACTGCCAAACTTTTTTCCAAAGTGAATGATCATTGTAAACATTCCTACCAGCAGTATATGAGGGTTCTTATACCTCCACATCCTCATCAACATTTGTTATTTTCTGAAATTGTGATTCTAGTCTTAGTAAAGATGAAGTAATATCTCAGGCTTGGCATTTCCTAGATGATTAATGATTTTGAGCATTTTTCATGTTATAGTTCTGCTCCCATTCTTATGCATGTGTGCATTTCCCCAAACCACAAAGCAATTCTCTGATATCAGCTGGGTGTCCTACAGTTATCTCAATTCTGACACTATTTCTCTGGAGATACATTACACAGGTTAAGGGCTCAGTCCACAAGACTGCCCTCCACTTCAGATGCCAGTCACAAGTACAGGTTGTTATATGTGTTTCTGACTTACTGACTATAAATCAGAAGTTCTCACCACCCCCTCCGTAGGTTTGATTAATTTGTTGTACAGTTTATGAGAACAAACTGAGGGTTGATGGGGGGTGGGAGGGAGGGCAGGGTG
>NW_026058992.1:0-1705 GCF_023721935.1 Panthera uncia | reverse complement strand
GTGTTGTATGGAAACCAATTTGACAGTAAATTTCATATATTAAAAAATAAAAAAAATTTAAAAAAATAAAAAAAATAAAAAAATAAAAAAAATAAAAAAAAATAAAAAAAAAAGAAATAGATTACAAGGGAGAGAGAGAGAGGTCCTTTCTTAAGGACGTGTCAGGGTGTTGAGAACAATATTATTTTATGTGTTCTCAAAACACTTTGTTCTCCCTTCAGATTTATGGGATGGCCTTTATTACTTCAATAAAATATTTAAAACAAAAAAAAATAAAGTAGAGAGTGTAGCTTTGGTATCTACCAGACCTTGGAAATATTTTCCATTAACTATGATTTTGGTTTCTGTTTGGTTTTGAAATGGAATTACTGGTAGTAGTGTATCAGAGAATCCCTGAGTCCTGTCAACCTAGGGAGATATTTATTTGGGGGCTCTCCTTAGAGGGTAGATTTGAAAACATTTGAGTTGATGTTGAAGGATTTGCATAAAATTTTGGACAATCTTTTTTTCAGTGTTCTAGTTGATTACAAATGACACACTGCTTCCTGAGGTAGTGTTTTGATGATGGACTCCTAGGAGGATACAATGGGGGTTGCACAGGTATTGTTTTGGGTTTCTAGCCTTGGGACTACTGCAGCTGTAAGGCTAATAATTTCAACTTTTATTTACAGCCTTGTTCCTTGTTCCAATGTTCTTCAAAAGTGAGCAACAATGATCATGAATTCAGTCAAACATGTGGTTTTCCATCTTATTTTCTGCCCCTTAATCAACCCACTAAATCTCAGGAGGCAATCCATTTACAATGGAACCCAGAATGCCATGGAAAGAGAGCTTCCAGACAAGCTTTAAACTCTGCCACAGATTTATTTTTCTTTTGTTTTCATGTTTGGATAGTAGACCAATCAGTGAAAGCAGGGATTACTCTAGGAATAGTTTTAAAAAAATGGTTTGCTATTTTGCAAGCTTGTTCTGGTCCATAAGGGGACCCTGTTGAAGATCAACGATCTAGAAAATCATCCTCAGAGTTATGCCATTCTACTTCCACAGCCATTTTTGGACTTTGCCATGTCCTACCAGCATGTACACAAGTTGATAAAGATCTTGCAGCACCAGGTTATAGGTTCGTATGAGGGCTGTAAGTTCTTCAGAAAAATTTTTGGGATCCTCCCTGGGTTTAGAAAATTAACTATGGCCCTTGTTCAGTCTTTGACCAAGGAGTAAAATATACATGAAGAGAATCACCTGCAGCCTTAGGTGGTTTTGTTTTAGGAGTTTAATAGTTTCTTCAAAGTAGAAAGACAATTTAGATAAAGAATTAGTATCCTGTGAAAACTCAGGTAAATGAGGATAGAGGGTAGCAGTAGGAATTACATCAGTGATATTCTTTTGTTCTGTGTCTTTGATTTTTCCCTGGCCTTTTGCAACAAGTCTTCCAATGAAGTTATTTTGGAATCTTAAACTATTTTGGAGGCTTCTGCATACCAAATAAAATAGGTGTCCCATTCTGTTTATTTGATTTGGGAAAACTTGCTTTCAAGGCATTTCTCAAATAAATAATTTTTTCTAATTGGAACATTCTGCATAATGGCCATCGCAATTCTTGGTTGTCTTTATTAAGATTTTGCCATTTTATTTACTTATTTTTTCAATATATGAAGTTTATTGTCAAATTGGTTTCCATACAACACCCAGTGCTCATCCCAAA
>NW_026058991.1:0-12810 GCF_023721935.1 Panthera uncia | reverse complement strand
AGCCCCACATTGGCTGTAGAGATTAAATATATACAGACAGACAGACAGACATGTGAGTTTGAGCCCCACATTGGCTGTAGAGATTAAATACATACGGACAGACAGACAGACATGTGAGTTTGAGCCCCACATTGGGTGTAGAGATTAAATTCATACAGACAGACAGACATGTGAGTTTGAGCCTCACATTGGGTGTAGAGATTAAATACAGACAGACAGACATGTGAGTTTGAGCCCCACATTGGCTGTAGAAATTACTTGAAGGAATGAAGGAATGAATAAATAAACTGTAAAAAAAAAAATTTAATGATTATTTTTGAGAGAGAGAGAGAACAAGTGGGGGAGGAGCAGAGAGAGAGAAGGAGACACAGAATTTGGAACAGGCTCCAGGCTCTGAGTTATATGCACAAAGCCCAACACGGGCTCAAACTCGGGAACATTGACACCATGACCTGAGCTGAAGTCAGATGCTTAACCGACTGAGACACCCGGGCACCCCCGAAGAATGTACTATAGTAGTTAAGAGCATGTTCCCTGTATTCAAACTCTAATTCTTCTACTTATTAACTGTATCACTTGGGGAAAGTTATACTAATCATTCTATGCTCAATGTCTTCCTCTCAGAAGTGAGTGGCACAATAATTCCCGCTGTGTAAGAGGGCTGTGAAGGATAAATAAGGGAATCATTGCTAAATGGTAAAAACAGAGGTTGACACAGAATAAACACTCAATAGATGTCGTCTTTCTCATTGTTAACAGGCAGTGGCCCCCCTAACCCAGGTGTTCTTGGGTTTCACCCAACCAAAGATGGTCTAATCAAAGGCACCAACTCTTAGAAGTGACAAGCAGGCAAGTATAAACAGTGAAATTGTGGCCTCATTACAGCCTGCGCCGAACCAGGGATTGCGAGCTCAAATGCCAAGAGGGACCAGGCCTGCAACACCAGAATGAAGTCAATCTGGGCAAGAAGGTGGTGAACGGGAGATTGGTACCCCGTGCCAGGGAACAGCTGCCCTTGTGCTATCATAATACACTGTGGTCCAATCCTGCCAGGTCTTCCATTTTTCAAGAAGAACAAGAAGTTTTTATAAGAAAACTCCCAACCGCTAAACGTTGACAAATAATTTAAAAATGTAAAACCCTCTAAGGCCAATACTACAAAAGCCAAACCAACCATGTCAGTGCACTACAGCCAGTAGCCTCTAGTGTGTGTGTATGTGTGTGTGTGTTTTAATGTTTGTTTATTTTTGAGAGAGAGAGAGAGAGAGCTCGAGCAGGGGAGGGGCACAGAGACAGGGAGACACAGAACCTGAAGCAGGCTCCAGGATCTGAGCTGTCAGCACAGAGCTTGATGTGGGGCTTGATCTCACAAACTGTGAGATCATGACCTGAGCTGAAATCAAGAGTGGGATGCTTAACTGACTGAGCCAGCCCGGCACCCCTGGGACTTCTTTCCCTCATCAGCTGATTGAGGAGTGTTTGGCAGGATAGGGTATAAAATTCCTTGGGGTTGAAATGCACTAATTCCGAGATACCAAATGCTCTATTTTTCTTAATGACTTTATTTATTTTTGAGAGAGAAAGAGCAAGAGCGCAAGCAGAAAGGGGCTGGTGCAGAGAGAGAGAGGGAGGCAAAGGATCCGAAGCAGGCTCTGCGCTCACAGCAGACAGCCCAATGTGGGGCTCAAACTCACAAACTGTGAGATCATGACCTGAGCTGAAGTTGGATACTTAACCGAGTGAGCCACTCAGGCGCCCCTCAAATGCTCTTAAATGTAGGCATGAAATGTTTGCTACTGCATTTCCCCCTTCTAAAACACACACACCCCAACACCCAGAAGAAATCCACAGTTCTCCATTTGAACTTGTTTTCACTCACCAAGTGGTTGTTTGCAAATGTTTTCTGATTGTAACAGAAATGAGCCCACCTCTCCTGGAGGAGATTGAGTTCTTTGTTGTTTACTGAAATAAACTCCACCTCCTTCTTTGTTTGGTTTTTCCTTTATAAGCAATCAAAGCCAACTGGCAGAGCCAGCTAGCCTGTGCAGTCCAAGTTTGTCCAATCCAATGTGGCATCTTTACTTCCTTTCTTCTTTTTCTTTTCCTAAGCTAACGTACAGGCTGCATCATGAGCCCCCAAGGTCCTTTGCAAGAGGCAATTAATTCCATTAAGCATTGACCAAGAGTCTACAATGCACCAGGCACTGTGGGGAAGAGTGTGGAGGGGAGGGGGAAAGGGGGAGTGATCTTGATTCTGAGCTCAGGATCATGGAGAGCCAGGGTAGGGCAGGGTGGGAAGAAGCCTCAGAGACCATCTAGTCTGATGTTCCCCAAGTGTTTTCACAGAACACTTGTCCACTGAGTAGCTGCTCAGAAAAAGGCCTGGTGTGGATGAAATTGAAAAAAAATAAAATGCATACCATAGCTGCTAATCTGGATTCACAATGTACCTGACCATATGAAAGAGTCTGAGACTTGCAATTCAAAACTTTGTGTTTCATTTTGTGTAATTCCGTTTCCCAAGTTTATATGACCAGGTGACGTGTGTGTGTGTGTGTGTGTGTGTGTGCGTATTCATATGTGCATAGGTAACACTAATTAATGACAGAACTGAATTTGCAACAAGGTGTTCTGACCTCAAAGTCCCACGCTCTTGCTGGTCCTTTAGTTGTTCCTACGAAGTCAGCCATTCAAAATGGAGGCTACCAAGGGTACCAGGGTGGCTCAGTCGGTTAAGCTTCCAACTTGGGCTCAGGTCATGATCTCACAGTTCGTGAGTTCAAGCCCCACATAGGGCTGTCAGCACAGAGCTCACTTCAAATCCTCTGTCTCCCAGTCACTGTGTGGTCAGCGCTGAGGACAAAGCAATGAATCAGACCCCAGTGAGCACTCAAAGTGGGAACTGAGAGGGGGAGGAAGACAAGGGCAGCATTCTGATCTGGGTGACCCGTGAGCACTGTGGAGGCCCAAAACACTGGAATGGAAGGCCCTGGAAGGGTACTTGGAATTGATGGCATCAGAAGCAATCCTTGAAAGAGTACAGAGTTCTCAAAGGGGAAGCAGGAAGAAAATGCTGCTTGAACACAACGGAAGGTTTGGAGGGCCAAGGGTGTGCAGGAAAAAACACCCACTGGAACATGGCTGGGGCAGGAGGTGCATTGCGAGGTAGAGGCAGATGCACGCGGAAAACATGAGCATCCTGAATTTCAGGCCGAGCTACTTGAACTTCATGTTGTAGGTAACGAGGATGGAGTGCACAAGGTTCAGTTTCAGATGTGTGACTACAGAAATGACCCAAGTGAAACAGACACGGGCCTGTGGGTAATATGCGTTAAAAGGGAAAACGAGCTATTCTAGTCTGATGCATGCTCAAACCCCAGCGCTGCTCCCCACTAGCTGTAGGACCTTGGATAAATGATCTCTCTGAGCCTCAACTTCCCCATTTGTAAAATGGGAAGAATAAGAACCTCCAGCTCAGGAGTTTGCTGTGAGGGTTAAGGAACAATCTCCCAAAGTGCTTTTGAAAGCACCCCACACATGGGAGCCATTATTCACATGGTAGGTCCTGATTTGCATAATGTTTGGTTTGTCAGGGGTTTTGGGTAATCAATGCCAAGGTCTTTTTTTTTCCTTTCAAGCTTGCCCTCTGGCTAGGACTCTCGGAAAGTTGGTGGTGTAACAGAAATGAGCACTAGCTTTAGAGACAGGCAGGCAGTTTCTAATTCTGACACTGCCCCGGAGGAGCCCAAAGTGAACAACCTTGGGCCAATTATGACCCCGGGCTGAGCTTCAGGGTCCTTTCTCAGCACAGAGGTGGAGGTGATCATCAGCACGCATTGACACCCTTCTCTCTTCCTTCCTGGGCCCAGGTCACTTCATTTCTCTGGGCCTCGGTTCTCTCTTTAGGAAAATGGGACTAACAATCCGCACCGGGTCCTTACAGGATTATTCTGAAGATCAAATAGCAGACGGGATAACACAGACCAGTGCTCTATAAACCGAATCTCTTTACAAACATATGTGTTCTTTATCCAGCCAACGTTCAAAGGGTTATTCTGAGTCCCTGAGGCAAAAAGAGGTGAATATCTACAGCAGCCACTTGAGCTCCAAGGAAGAATACCAATGAAACTTTCATCCCCTGGCCCAATAATAGTGAAAAACGGTTTACCTTGGTGAGACTATTCACTGCTACCCAGTGAAAACAGGGCTAAATGCTATAAAACGAGGCCCGTTAAATCCACACAATTGTGTTTCCTGCCTGGCCTCAGTCTCACCTCTTCCTCCTCCTCCCCCAAATCACAGCCCTTTCTCCACCCTTCTCACCACGGGAAGTCTGACATCTGTGAAGGTCATAAAACACACAACACAATGGAAAAAATCACCCTAGAGCACACACAGACACACACACACACAACACACGCAGGGTACATCACCCCTACCCCACGGTACCTCTAAGAAAGGAAATACCCAATGGGGAAGAGCTACGTCAGTGGAGTCATCGAGCAGCCCCGGGGACATGGCCATGAGCATTTCCTGAATCCTTTCCACATGCTCGCCACACCAGGACACGCAGGCTCGGCCCAGAATCAAGCCCCGTATGGACATTAGAAGCTAAATGTCCTTTAATTAGTGCCAATATCAGAGCATTTGTTGCATGGCTCTGCAAGAGTTACTGACCGAGGGGGGACCTCCCTTGGGTCTCTTCTTCTGTCACAGGAAGACAGAAATGTTGCCCCACAGATCACTCGCAGATGTACCATGCCCAGATTTGGAAATGTGGTGTTTCTGTTTTTATTCTTGTTCTTGCTCACACTCCTTTGGGAACGGTGTACAAGAAAATGATGTGGAAAGTATCCGGGACTGGAAGCAAAACCACCCAACTCCCAGTACCGATGGTGTTCCTTGTAAGTTAAGTCATGGGTGCGTCACCTGCTCACCGGTAATATGTTATTATGCCACCTCCCGAGCTTGTTGGGAGCTCAACAGAAGCATTCCGGAAATAAAAGGGGCTTTTATATCTCTAGTGTTGAAAAAATGTGAGTGGCCTTCATTCTAAAAAGTGATGAATGGGAGATAGGAGACACGGGGCCTGAATCCTGGCTCTGCCACTAAATAGCCGCATGACCTTCAAATGATTTCACCTCTTGGACGTTCGTTTTCCTCACATCACTTGAGAAACAACTCACAAAACCTCTATCCTGTGGAAGGTAATGTGTATCATTCTATAAAGTTTTAGTCAAACACAAGGGATAAACACTGTATTACTGACGCATTCGTACTGGTTAATCATATGAATTATACAAGGTCATTACGTCCGTGTGGTTATCTTCCGTTATGATCTACATTTCTAGGTTCTATTATTCTCTGAGATCTTAACCTTCCATTCCGACTAACATTTTCCCAGCTTTGAAATATTAAATATTTTTAATTTCTACTTTACCATTTTAGCTATATCAATATAGCCATATTGAATAAGCTACTGCAAACACTTCGTAGGATGAAATGTGACAATGATATATCAACAAATAAGAGCAGAGAAAAATGTTCTCGGATTAAAGTTCACTGATTTTGCCTAAGTCAGTCTGATGTCATTCTCTGATTACCCGGTCTCAAACCTATCCTAAGGTGAGGATTAAAACAGAGATGCTTGTTTTTACAAGATTAGATAATGCTTAAAAAACAAAACAAAACAAACAAACAAAAAAACAATATTACCAGTTTTTCTGGTAACTGGTTTTGAAAATGGGTGCAAAATGTTGAAATCAAAGAGTGCTATCTCTTAACGACTATGGAAACTGGTGGGAACTCCCACCAGGAAAGGGACGGGAAGAAAAGGGCAAAGAGAAGGGCGTGACTGGCCAAAGGCAGCTGGTTGTAGGGAACACCCAAGAGGCATCGGTGTCTCACAGTTGCTAACACGTTTAAATCCACACATGCCTGTAGGGAAAATGGCACCATCCCCTATTCACAATGTAGCCCACATGACTGTGGAATTCAGGCCCAAGTTCTTCAGACCAAATTTGCACCAGCTTTTCATTCCACCATGCAGATCCTCTTTGTAGCCCTTCCTAACTTCACTGAGTGTTAGCACTGCCTCTGGCAGCACCCTCTGCTGCTGACCTATGATGCCCCTGAAATGCAGGTGAGCCCATGGGGGCACAAGACACCCATCCCACCCTAACTCTTCCTCCCTCCCTTCCCTCCTGACTCCTGGTCCATTGCCTCTCCACAGTGGCCACATAAAGGACAGAGCAGGCTTAATAAAGAATCAGCCAGGGGGCGCTTGGATGGCTCCGTAGGTTAAGCATCCAATTTTGGCTCAGGTCACAATCTCACAGTTCACAAGTTCAAGCCCCGCATCAGTCTCTCTGCTATCAGCACAGAGCCTGTTTCAGACCCTCTGTCCTGCTCTCTCTCTCTCTCTCTCTCTCTGTCCCTCACCCACTTGCTCTCTTGCCTTCTCTCCCTCTCTCAAAATAAATAAACCTTAAAAAAAATTTTTTTTTAAATAATCAGCTGGCATTTCAGTGTATGCTGTATCCAGAGTGAGGAGGAAGAGTTCCCAGTTATACTTAAGAGGAATGGTCTTCCATTTTAGAAGCTTTTATTATGTGAGACAACCCGGACGGGAATAAGGAAGGAACCCAGAACTTTGTCATAAAGATATGAGTTGAAGTCCAGGCTCTGTAGTCCTGGACTTCAGAGGACTCTGAAGTCCATTGTGCAATGGTATTTTCTACGATGATGGAAATGTTCTATAGCTGTGCTGTCCAATATGGTAGCCACTAACCACATGTGGCAATAGAGCACTTGAAATGTGGCTAGTGAAACTGAATGACTCAGTTTTTAATTTTATTCAGAATTAACTAATTCAATTTAAATGGCCATATGTGGCCAGTGGTTACTCATTTGGATAGCACAGCTCTCTTGCTGCCTAGCTGTGGGACATTAAGCAAGTCATTTTTTTTTCATCCTGAGCTCCCTCATCCATTCATGACTCTGGTACCTCACAACTTTGCTGGATGGACAAAGGGAGAAAAGAGTCACTTGAATGCCTAGCACAAAACCACACACTTTAAGTATTCAAGAGGCTTTGGTTGGATCTGAAAACGTGAATCTCATAACAGTCCAAGAGAAATGCATGCTAACAGTCTAAGCCTGGATTTTTCTCCAGAATTGATTCCTTATGATTGTTTTATTCATCCAAACCTCATTTGCCTGCCAGAAATGACCTCTGAGAAAACGAGGGCTGAAGACAGCCATGCCACTTACAGGACTGAGGGTACAATGCCTACCCCTTACTGCCCCGCTTCCCCCAGGAGCTCAGACATGTCATTTTCTCCAGGTGGTAATGGTGGGAGCAGCTGAAAGCAAGTCAAAGTGCTGCATACATCTGATGGAGCCAAACATCTTTGAGAGTTTTGCCAAGAACTTCTCTCCTTCTCCTCCACTTTTTAAACACGTTGTTTTCAGGAAAAATTTGCCCATCTGGTTCTGATTCATTTGCACTTAACTCATCAGAGGGTGGTGTTGTAATACCAGATTGACTTGCAAAAAGTTCCAATTCACATATCTCCCCAGCTTCTATCCCGAGAAACTGGGGAATGGGTTTGGCCAGCAGATGCATAAGGCACATAAAGATGGGGCAGAGGGCACAAGATGGCAGGTCCAGCTCTGTTACAAACACCCCAATGTACCCTGAGCTGTCCCTCATTTCTGGGGTCTGGACCTGCTCTCCTAGGAAATGAGGGTTTCAACTGTGTCGCAACTCAAATCCATACAAACTGACTAACAATAGTTCTTTAATATGGAAAAGCCCAGTAGTTGTTACAAAGAACTCACACAAAATTGGATGGTTTGATGATGAAGTAAACCTAGAATATGTTTTGAGATGAAAGAAAGAAAGAAAGAAAGAAAGAAAGAAAGAAAGAAAGAAAAGGAAAGGAAATGTGGTTCCTAGAAGTTTGGGTGAATTCGGGAAAATCAAATAATTCTAGATTATTAGCCTTATTCTTTAGTTGGTAAAATCATAAAGTTTTATGATTCAAATATCATATATCAGACCAGGCCTGAAAACTGAATAGCTCTACACTGAACAAGGTCTTCTGGGATGGTCTGATGGATAAAAGACAGCAACGAGTACTGGGTGGTAGTATGGTTTGAATGGCAAATCCAGGCCTTACATGTAGGGCAGTCTGAAACCAGAAACGTGCTCTCTTTACACTCAACTATGTTGTCCAGCAATGTTGTCCAGCAATGGTTACTAATACTATGATTAGTATTCAATTTAACATTGAGATGTTAGGGGGTAGACTATTTCATTGAACAGGGGTTGTGTGGGTGACTACATGGTGGGTTTTGAAACCAAAGCCTATAACTGTATAAAAGGAACTGCAGGATTCCTTAAGTAGCTATGTGAGCCAGAGTTCTTAGGATTCCATTCTTCTCAAGTCCTGAAGAGCTCCCTACAAAACTCACTGACTACCCATAAAACCACTGTTGAGATGATTCCATCAAAGTCTTTGCTTCCAATAATCTCCTCCAGGATCACAACTCCCAAATTATATCCTGAGACTATATCTTCTTCTGACTCCCTGTCTCATATACACAACTGCCTCCTTAATATCTTGACTTAGAGGTCTTACAGGAATCTCAAACTAATTATGTCCAAAATAAAACTTATTCTTCTCCCACCTAATGTCCTCTCTGTCAGTAAGGAGCAATGCCATGAACATAATGAATCAAGAGACATTAGTTTGACAGACACCAAGATCAGCCACTGTAAGTCTCTCAACTTTTTGTTGAATTTTGTGAACAGCGAGGGTTAGAACATTGTGAGTTAAATGGAATCTGGATCTATCTTGTTATGTCTCTCACTCACTGAGGATGCAGTAGTTAAGACATTATCTTCCATGGACGTAGGCTTGTTGATTCAAGTCCCTCCTAGAACAGGTGTTCCATTAGACTGCAGGGTCTGGAGAACAGAAGGAGCACATTCTGACTGTTCTAGGTTCTTAGCGCACAGCAAGAGCAAAACAAAGTGAAAGAGACTATTCTCAACATCCTCCTGCGATTTCTCGGTACCTTCGTGGTAGCATTATCACACAAGCTATAACTGTCTCTTTAATCTCCTCCACTAGACTGGAAGCTTCATCTTACTGGTTCATCTCCTCTATCTTGGCACGAAGCTCATAGCCTGACACTTAAAAAGTGTTGAGAGAATATGTAACGAGTAAAGAAATGACTAAATGAATTAGTGAATGAAGAATAGAGAAATCAAGGAATTGATGAGGACTTTGGTCCCCAAGGCAGCCCTGGACACACTGCCTCCATCCCAGACCTCCTCACACACACTCCCTTTACCCAACCTTACAGCTCAGGCCGGATGTGAGAAGAAAGCTTCAGGAAGAGCTTAACGTTCAATGGAAATTTCTCACCAGCAGTCAATACCCCCAGTCTGACTTCCAAGATTATCTCTCTCTCTCTCCTCTCTCCCGCTCTCTTTAAAGTCACTCACAGTGTCTTTTCCTCCCTCCAGCTTACCCATTACTTACAATAATGACTTCAAACACCAAGCATGGCTATTCAGGGCACTGTGAAAATGTGTTTTTCCCATCAGTCCTGATGAAATAGTTTCCACTGTCTGTTTCCCTTACAGATAGCAATCAAAGTCCGGGAGCAACAATTAAAAAAAAAAAAAAAAGTCCAAACTCTTGTCTGATATAGCATCTAAAACTTGTCCTTGGAAAGCGACACCCAAGGGAATTTAATCAGAAATGCTCCTCACTTGGCCCAACCCACTTCTGTTGAATAAGAGTATGTGGAATGATTTGTTTCTGGGAGATTTCCCTATGCTTCCCCCCATTCTTCCCAGAAGACCAAAATAAGAGCCCTTTGAAGAATATTATTCCCTTAAGACCTGTGCTGGGATCTCCAGAGTCTAACACTAGCCCGTGAATTCTCACTGTCATCTTCTTACTACATCCTCTGGTGACAGCCTCCAAAGCTCAGAGTGCACTGTTCCTGAGCTCGCACTCCCTCACTTTGGTTGACTTTGTATCACCAGGTCAGTACCTATCACTTACTGGATTACCGAGTCAATACCTACCACACCTGGCCCTATAACTTACAAGTTATATGACCTTGGACAACCATCCTACCTCCTAGCTTCAGTCAGTGAAGTCAGTGAAGTCAGTGTTCCCACTGACAAAATAGGAGTACTCCCCTGTGTCTCACAGGCTATTTGTGAGGTTAAATGATGTGAGACAGCAGACGCTGCATGGGAATCGGTCCTGAACTGGTTGGAGAACTGGCTGGAGGTGAATTCACCTTCCCTTTGTCAACCTCCCCCTTCTCTGAACTTTTATAGCCCAAGTACTATGCATTCTTAGGCAGAACGGCCTATAGAAATGGTCCTCTGAAAATTCCCATTTTAAATGCTGAGTACACACACACACAAACACACACAACACACACACACACAACACATGCATACACCATACTACACATAACATCACACTACAACACACACACACACACACACACACACACACACACACACACCATAAGCTGGGCATTTGGACATTTGCCCTTTCAAATTCCAAGGATGGTCTGTCTCCACTGACCTTCTCTTCTCTTGTGATTTGGCCTTCTTCACTAGGAAACAGCCCTGGTGCTCAGTCCAAAGAGGTTATGAGGAAACACTGTGGGAAACATAAAGAAAAGGGATACGTTGTTTTTCTAAACACTTTTGTTCTTGGTGAGTTTAGACCCTATTTCTCATGTCCATTGGTGACAGGCATTAATATGTAAATAATTGGTCACGTATATGCAGAATATTTACCCTCGATTAGGCACCATGCCAGTGCGTTACATGCAGGATGCACTTGACCCTTACAAGATACCTTTACGACAGCAATCAAGTTGCAGGGGGAGCAGTCATCCCCAGACACTCTCACCTGCTGAGGGTCCATCCAACACCAGGGCTCCCCACTCCAGTTCTGCTTGCTAGCAATTAGAAAAGCAATTGTACCTTAAGCTGGGATGACCAATGATTAACCAGCCAAAGGATACCGTGTCAGTCTTCCTATATTCCGTTCATAATTGATCCAAAAAAGTAACAGGTGGGCTCCCCAGGGATTGGGGACCATGGATGTTTTTGTCATTTCATCTTGCTACAAAAATGCCTAATGTTTGTGGGGCTAGTGCTTGTCTTCTCCCAGAAGCCTAGCCATTCCAGAGCCCATGGCCAATGATAGTCTGGCAGAGAACAGCTGGCTTGATCTGTACATAGTTGTTCTGCATTTTAAGGAACAAAACTATGTTTACTGATGGGACAATTTAACCATGCAGATAATATTAAAAAAAAAAAAATTGCTCTTCCCCTTTAAGTAACACATACAGAGCACATGTATCCACGGATACACGTGGAACTTCTGAAGTTCTGAAACAATATAAAACTTTGAAAGGATTGGCTCCTGGTAGGATCAGCATTTTCTCTTCCTTGTTCCATCTCAACGCTGGGTCAGATGCCCTATGACCAGCTTCCTCTCTTTCATTCACATGGTTTCCAAAGTGCTTTCATGTTCATTATTTTGTCAGTCATTCACAATGACCTTGGTGTTATCATTCGTTGTTTCCCAGATGTGGAAACTAAGGGTCAGATAGGGTAAGTGACTTGCCAAATATCCTATGGCCCACAACGGCAGAGAGAAAACCACACGACTGTTTGGCCTCCAGCCAGGCCAGATTTCTATCTACAGCTTCAGACCAGTAGACATTTTGGGTGATGACCTAGATTCTCTGCTCTTCGTAACTGGAAGAAGCAACGTCCCTTTTAGACTTTGCTAGACTCCATGTCTTGCCACATGCTGATCCCAATTGGTCTTTGACTCCAATTCATCTTAAGTCTCGGCCCACGGCCACTTTCTCGAGGTGACTTTCTGTGACACCCTTATCTGAGGGTTCACTGTTATGTGTCCCCAAGGCATCTTGTTTTTCCTATTTAGTAATACTTACCATAATTATAATAAACTTTTTCAATTGTTATTATCTTCACTAAGCTGAAGTTCCATGAATCAAGGGCCATATTCAGCTAGTATAATTCCTAATACCTACTAGGCACTCAGTACATGTACAGTATGAGAGAACAAACCATTCCCTCTCACGGAGAAGTTTGGACGGGGCCAGAGAGTGTCAACCCATCAATCAGGAGAAGACTGACCAGAAGCAGCTAGAGAGCAAGTACAAAAACATGTCCAAAAGATCAGCAGCTGGTCAACTCACTGGTAAGCTACTTATTGGCAGATCTAAACTGGGGCTAGGAACCAGAAATAGGACCAGAGGCAAGGGGAAGGGGTTTATTTCCAGCAGGGTGAGCCACTCAAGCTCCCCTTTAGGGGCCAGAGGACCAGCATCAAAAAACAGGGCCAGGGAAACAAAGTTCACAGCTTTCTTGAGGGCTGTTCAGTTAAAACAGATGGCTCGGTACAATGACAGATGCTTTCCTTTTTCTTGTATGCCCAACCATCTCATATAGTAGGTAATAGGGAACTATAGATACATACCCTAGTGGCATATCATGGCAGAAGGTACGTTTAAAAAAGATTATCCTGGGACACCTGGGTGGCTCAGTCCGCTAAGCGTCTGGCTTCAGCTCAGGTCGTGATGTCACGGTTCATGAGTTTGAGCCCTCTGCTGTCAGCACAGAGCCCGCTTAGGATCCTCTTTCTCTGCCCCTCACCTGCTGGTGCTCGTGCGCTCTCTCTCTCTCTCTCTCTCTCTCTCTCTCTCTCTCTCAAAAACAAATAA
>NW_026058990.1:0-12812 GCF_023721935.1 Panthera uncia | reverse complement strand
AGCCCCACATTGGCTGTAGAGATTAAATATATACAGACAGACAGACAGACATGTGAGTTTGAGCCCCACATTGGCTGTAGAGATTAAATACATACGGACAGACAGACAGACATGTGAGTTTGAGCCCCACATTGGGTGTAGAGATTAAATTCATACAGACAGACAGACATGTGAGTTTGAGCCTCACATTGGGTGTAGAGATTAAATACAGACAGACAGACATGTGAGTTTGAGCCCCACATTGGCTGTAGAAATTACTTGAAGGAATGAAGGAATGAATAAATAAACTGTAAAAAAAAAAATTTAATGATTATTTTTGAGAGAGAGAGAGAACAAGTGGGGGAGGAGCAGAGAGAGAGAAGGAGACACAGAATTTGGAACAGGCTCCAGGCTCTGAGTTATATGCACAAAGCCCAACACGGGCTCAAACTCGGGAACATTGACACCATGACCTGAGCTGAAGTCAGATGCTTAACCGACTGAGACACCCGGGCACCCCCGAAGAATGTACTATAGTAGTTAAGAGCATGTTCCCTGTATTCAAACTCTAATTCTTCTACTTATTAACTGTATCACTTGGGGAAAGTTATACTAATCATTCTATGCTCAATGTCTTCCTCTCAGAAGTGAGTGGCACAATAATTCCCGCTGTGTAAGAGGGCTGTGAAGGATAAATAAGGGAATCATTGCTAAATGGTAAAAACAGAGGTTGACACAGAATAAACACTCAATAGATGTCGTCTTTCTCATTGTTAACAGGCAGTGGCCCCCCTAACCCAGGTGTTCTTGGGTTTCACCCAACCAAAGATGGTCTAATCAAAGGCACCAACTCTTAGAAGTGACAAGCAGGCAAGTATAAACAGTGAAATTGTGGCCTCATTACAGCCTGCGCCGAACCAGGGATTGCGAGCTCAAATGCCAAGAGGGACCAGGCCTGCAACACCAGAATGAAGTCAATCTGGGCAAGAAGGTGGTGAACGGGAGATTGGTACCCCGTGCCAGGGAACAGCTGCCCTTGTGCTATCATAATACACTGTGGTCCAATCCTGCCAGGTCTTCCATTTTTCAAGAAGAACAAGAAGTTTTTATAAGAAAACTCCCAACCGCTAAACGTTGACAAATAATTTAAAAATGTAAAACCCTCTAAGGCCAATACTACAAAAGCCAAACCAACCATGTCAGTGCACTACAGCCAGTAGCCTCTAGTGTGTGTGTATGTGTGTGTGTGTTTTAATGTTTGTTTATTTTTGAGAGAGAGAGAGAGAGAGCTCGAGCAGGGGAGGGGCACAGAGACAGGGAGACACAGAACCTGAAGCAGGCTCCAGGATCTGAGCTGTCAGCACAGAGCTTGATGTGGGGCTTGATCTCACAAACTGTGAGATCATGACCTGAGCTGAAATCAAGAGTGGGATGCTTAACTGACTGAGCCAGCCCGGCACCCCTGGGACTTCTTTCCCTCATCAGCTGATTGAGGAGTGTTTGGCAGGATAGGGTATAAAATTCCTTGGGGTTGAAATGCACTAATTCCGAGATACCAAATGCTCTATTTTTCTTAATGACTTTATTTATTTTTGAGAGAGAAAGAGCAAGAGCGCAAGCAGAAAGGGGCTGGTGCAGAGAGAGAGAGGGAGGCAAAGGATCCGAAGCAGGCTCTGCGCTCACAGCAGACAGCCCAATGTGGGGCTCAAACTCACAAACTGTGAGATCATGACCTGAGCTGAAGTTGGATACTTAACCGAGTGAGCCACTCAGGCGCCCCTCAAATGCTCTTAAATGTAGGCATGAAATGTTTGCTACTGCATTTCCCCCTTCTAAAACACACACACCCCAACACCCAGAAGAAATCCACAGTTCTCCATTTGAACTTGTTTTCACTCACCAAGTGGTTGTTTGCAAATGTTTTCTGATTGTAACAGAAATGAGCCCACCTCTCCTGGAGGAGATTGAGTTCTTTGTTGTTTACTGAAATAAACTCCACCTCCTTCTTTGTTTGGTTTTTCCTTTATAAGCAATCAAAGCCAACTGGCAGAGCCAGCTAGCCTGTGCAGTCCAAGTTTGTCCAATCCAATGTGGCATCTTTACTTCCTTTCTTCTTTTTCTTTTCCTAAGCTAACGTACAGGCTGCATCATGAGCCCCCAAGGTCCTTTGCAAGAGGCAATTAATTCCATTAAGCATTGACCAAGAGTCTACAATGCACCAGGCACTGTGGGGAAGAGTGTGGAGGGGAGGGGGAAAGGGGGAGTGATCTTGATTCTGAGCTCAGGATCATGGAGAGCCAGGGTAGGGCAGGGTGGGAAGAAGCCTCAGAGACCATCTAGTCTGATGTTCCCCAAGTGTTTTCACAGAACACTTGTCCACTGAGTAGCTGCTCAGAAAAAGGCCTGGTGTGGATGAAATTGAAAAAAAATAAAATGCATACCATAGCTGCTAATCTGGATTCACAATGTACCTGACCATATGAAAGAGTCTGAGACTTGCAATTCAAAACTTTGTGTTTCATTTTGTGTAATTCCGTTTCCCAAGTTTATATGACCAGGTGACGTGTGTGTGTGTGTGTGTGTGTGTGTGTGCGTATTCATATGTGCATAGGTAACACTAATTAATGACAGAACTGAATTTGCAACAAGGTGTTCTGACCTCAAAGTCCCACGCTCTTGCTGGTCCTTTAGTTGTTCCTACGAAGTCAGCCATTCAAAATGGAGGCTACCAAGGGTACCAGGGTGGCTCAGTCGGTTAAGCTTCCAACTTGGGCTCAGGTCATGATCTCACAGTTCGTGAGTTCAAGCCCCACATAGGGCTGTCAGCACAGAGCTCACTTCAAATCCTCTGTCTCCCAGTCACTGTGTGGTCAGCGCTGAGGACAAAGCAATGAATCAGACCCCAGTGAGCACTCAAAGTGGGAACTGAGAGGGGGAGGAAGACAAGGGCAGCATTCTGATCTGGGTGACCCGTGAGCACTGTGGAGGCCCAAAACACTGGAATGGAAGGCCCTGGAAGGGTACTTGGAATTGATGGCATCAGAAGCAATCCTTGAAAGAGTACAGAGTTCTCAAAGGGGAAGCAGGAAGAAAATGCTGCTTGAACACAACGGAAGGTTTGGAGGGCCAAGGGTGTGCAGGAAAAAACACCCACTGGAACATGGCTGGGGCAGGAGGTGCATTGCGAGGTAGAGGCAGATGCACGCGGAAAACATGAGCATCCTGAATTTCAGGCCGAGCTACTTGAACTTCATGTTGTAGGTAACGAGGATGGAGTGCACAAGGTTCAGTTTCAGATGTGTGACTACAGAAATGACCCAAGTGAAACAGACACGGGCCTGTGGGTAATATGCGTTAAAAGGGAAAACGAGCTATTCTAGTCTGATGCATGCTCAAACCCCAGCGCTGCTCCCCACTAGCTGTAGGACCTTGGATAAATGATCTCTCTGAGCCTCAACTTCCCCATTTGTAAAATGGGAAGAATAAGAACCTCCAGCTCAGGAGTTTGCTGTGAGGGTTAAGGAACAATCTCCCAAAGTGCTTTTGAAAGCACCCCACACATGGGAGCCATTATTCACATGGTAGGTCCTGATTTGCATAATGTTTGGTTTGTCAGGGGTTTTGGGTAATCAATGCCAAGGTCTTTTTTTTTCCTTTCAAGCTTGCCCTCTGGCTAGGACTCTCGGAAAGTTGGTGGTGTAACAGAAATGAGCACTAGCTTTAGAGACAGGCAGGCAGTTTCTAATTCTGACACTGCCCCGGAGGAGCCCAAAGTGAACAACCTTGGGCCAATTATGACCCCGGGCTGAGCTTCAGGGTCCTTTCTCAGCACAGAGGTGGAGGTGATCATCAGCACGCATTGACACCCTTCTCTCTTCCTTCCTGGGCCCAGGTCACTTCATTTCTCTGGGCCTCGGTTCTCTCTTTAGGAAAATGGGACTAACAATCCGCACCGGGTCCTTACAGGATTATTCTGAAGATCAAATAGCAGACGGGATAACACAGACCAGTGCTCTATAAACCGAATCTCTTTACAAACATATGTGTTCTTTATCCAGCCAACGTTCAAAGGGTTATTCTGAGTCCCTGAGGCAAAAAGAGGTGAATATCTACAGCAGCCACTTGAGCTCCAAGGAAGAATACCAATGAAACTTTCATCCCCTGGCCCAATAATAGTGAAAAACGGTTTACCTTGGTGAGACTATTCACTGCTACCCAGTGAAAACAGGGCTAAATGCTATAAAACGAGGCCCGTTAAATCCACACAATTGTGTTTCCTGCCTGGCCTCAGTCTCACCTCTTCCTCCTCCTCCCCCAAATCACAGCCCTTTCTCCACCCTTCTCACCACGGGAAGTCTGACATCTGTGAAGGTCATAAAACACACAACACAATGGAAAAAATCACCCTAGAGCACACACAGACACACACACACACAACACACGCAGGGTACATCACCCCTACCCCACGGTACCTCTAAGAAAGGAAATACCCAATGGGGAAGAGCTACGTCAGTGGAGTCATCGAGCAGCCCCGGGGACATGGCCATGAGCATTTCCTGAATCCTTTCCACATGCTCGCCACACCAGGACACGCAGGCTCGGCCCAGAATCAAGCCCCGTATGGACATTAGAAGCTAAATGTCCTTTAATTAGTGCCAATATCAGAGCATTTGTTGCATGGCTCTGCAAGAGTTACTGACCGAGGGGGGACCTCCCTTGGGTCTCTTCTTCTGTCACAGGAAGACAGAAATGTTGCCCCACAGATCACTCGCAGATGTACCATGCCCAGATTTGGAAATGTGGTGTTTCTGTTTTTATTCTTGTTCTTGCTCACACTCCTTTGGGAACGGTGTACAAGAAAATGATGTGGAAAGTATCCGGGACTGGAAGCAAAACCACCCAACTCCCAGTACCGATGGTGTTCCTTGTAAGTTAAGTCATGGGTGCGTCACCTGCTCACCGGTAATATGTTATTATGCCACCTCCCGAGCTTGTTGGGAGCTCAACAGAAGCATTCCGGAAATAAAAGGGGCTTTTATATCTCTAGTGTTGAAAAAATGTGAGTGGCCTTCATTCTAAAAAGTGATGAATGGGAGATAGGAGACACGGGGCCTGAATCCTGGCTCTGCCACTAAATAGCCGCATGACCTTCAAATGATTTCACCTCTTGGACGTTCGTTTTCCTCACATCACTTGAGAAACAACTCACAAAACCTCTATCCTGTGGAAGGTAATGTGTATCATTCTATAAAGTTTTAGTCAAACACAAGGGATAAACACTGTATTACTGACGCATTCGTACTGGTTAATCATATGAATTATACAAGGTCATTACGTCCGTGTGGTTATCTTCCGTTATGATCTACATTTCTAGGTTCTATTATTCTCTGAGATCTTAACCTTCCATTCCGACTAACATTTTCCCAGCTTTGAAATATTAAATATTTTTAATTTCTACTTTACCATTTTAGCTATATCAATATAGCCATATTGAATAAGCTACTGCAAACACTTCGTAGGATGAAATGTGACAATGATATATCAACAAATAAGAGCAGAGAAAAATGTTCTCGGATTAAAGTTCACTGATTTTGCCTAAGTCAGTCTGATGTCATTCTCTGATTACCCGGTCTCAAACCTATCCTAAGGTGAGGATTAAAACAGAGATGCTTGTTTTTACAAGATTAGATAATGCTTAAAAAACAAAACAAAACAAACAAACAAAAAAACAATATTACCAGTTTTTCTGGTAACTGGTTTTGAAAATGGGTGCAAAATGTTGAAATCAAAGAGTGCTATCTCTTAACGACTATGGAAACTGGTGGGAACTCCCACCAGGAAAGGGACGGGAAGAAAAGGGCAAAGAGAAGGGCGTGACTGGCCAAAGGCAGCTGGTTGTAGGGAACACCCAAGAGGCATCGGTGTCTCACAGTTGCTAACACGTTTAAATCCACACATGCCTGTAGGGAAAATGGCACCATCCCCTATTCACAATGTAGCCCACATGACTGTGGAATTCAGGCCCAAGTTCTTCAGACCAAATTTGCACCAGCTTTTCATTCCACCATGCAGATCCTCTTTGTAGCCCTTCCTAACTTCACTGAGTGTTAGCACTGCCTCTGGCAGCACCCTCTGCTGCTGACCTATGATGCCCCTGAAATGCAGGTGAGCCCATGGGGGCACAAGACACCCATCCCACCCTAACTCTTCCTCCCTCCCTTCCCTCCTGACTCCTGGTCCATTGCCTCTCCACAGTGGCCACATAAAGGACAGAGCAGGCTTAATAAAGAATCAGCCAGGGGGCGCTTGGATGGCTCCGTAGGTTAAGCATCCAATTTTGGCTCAGGTCACAATCTCACAGTTCACAAGTTCAAGCCCCGCATCAGTCTCTCTGCTATCAGCACAGAGCCTGTTTCAGACCCTCTGTCCTGCTCTCTCTCTCTCTCTCTCTCTCTGTCCCTCACCCACTTGCTCTCTTGCCTTCTCTCCCTCTCTCAAAATAAATAAACCTTAAAAAAAATTTTTTTTTAAATAATCAGCTGGCATTTCAGTGTATGCTGTATCCAGAGTGAGGAGGAAGAGTTCCCAGTTATACTTAAGAGGAATGGTCTTCCATTTTAGAAGCTTTTATTATGTGAGACAACCCGGACGGGAATAAGGAAGGAACCCAGAACTTTGTCATAAAGATATGAGTTGAAGTCCAGGCTCTGTAGTCCTGGACTTCAGAGGACTCTGAAGTCCATTGTGCAATGGTATTTTCTACGATGATGGAAATGTTCTATAGCTGTGCTGTCCAATATGGTAGCCACTAACCACATGTGGCAATAGAGCACTTGAAATGTGGCTAGTGAAACTGAATGACTCAGTTTTTAATTTTATTCAGAATTAACTAATTCAATTTAAATGGCCATATGTGGCCAGTGGTTACTCATTTGGATAGCACAGCTCTCTTGCTGCCTAGCTGTGGGACATTAAGCAAGTCATTTTTTTTTCATCCTGAGCTCCCTCATCCATTCATGACTCTGGTACCTCACAACTTTGCTGGATGGACAAAGGGAGAAAAGAGTCACTTGAATGCCTAGCACAAAACCACACACTTTAAGTATTCAAGAGGCTTTGGTTGGATCTGAAAACGTGAATCTCATAACAGTCCAAGAGAAATGCATGCTAACAGTCTAAGCCTGGATTTTTCTCCAGAATTGATTCCTTATGATTGTTTTATTCATCCAAACCTCATTTGCCTGCCAGAAATGACCTCTGAGAAAACGAGGGCTGAAGACAGCCATGCCACTTACAGGACTGAGGGTACAATGCCTACCCCTTACTGCCCCGCTTCCCCCAGGAGCTCAGACATGTCATTTTCTCCAGGTGGTAATGGTGGGAGCAGCTGAAAGCAAGTCAAAGTGCTGCATACATCTGATGGAGCCAAACATCTTTGAGAGTTTTGCCAAGAACTTCTCTCCTTCTCCTCCACTTTTTAAACACGTTGTTTTCAGGAAAAATTTGCCCATCTGGTTCTGATTCATTTGCACTTAACTCATCAGAGGGTGGTGTTGTAATACCAGATTGACTTGCAAAAAGTTCCAATTCACATATCTCCCCAGCTTCTATCCCGAGAAACTGGGGAATGGGTTTGGCCAGCAGATGCATAAGGCACATAAAGATGGGGCAGAGGGCACAAGATGGCAGGTCCAGCTCTGTTACAAACACCCCAATGTACCCTGAGCTGTCCCTCATTTCTGGGGTCTGGACCTGCTCTCCTAGGAAATGAGGGTTTCAACTGTGTCGCAACTCAAATCCATACAAACTGACTAACAATAGTTCTTTAATATGGAAAAGCCCAGTAGTTGTTACAAAGAACTCACACAAAATTGGATGGTTTGATGATGAAGTAAACCTAGAATATGTTTTGAGATGAAAGAAAGAAAGAAAGAAAGAAAGAAAGAAAGAAAGAAAGAAAGAAAAGGAAAGGAAATGTGGTTCCTAGAAGTTTGGGTGAATTCGGGAAAATCAAATAATTCTAGATTATTAGCCTTATTCTTTAGTTGGTAAAATCATAAAGTTTTATGATTCAAATATCATATATCAGACCAGGCCTGAAAACTGAATAGCTCTACACTGAACAAGGTCTTCTGGGATGGTCTGATGGATAAAAGACAGCAACGAGTACTGGGTGGTAGTATGGTTTGAATGGCAAATCCAGGCCTTACATGTAGGGCAGTCTGAAACCAGAAACGTGCTCTCTTTACACTCAACTATGTTGTCCAGCAATGTTGTCCAGCAATGGTTACTAATACTATGATTAGTATTCAATTTAACATTGAGATGTTAGGGGGTAGACTATTTCATTGAACAGGGGTTGTGTGGGTGACTACATGGTGGGTTTTGAAACCAAAGCCTATAACTGTATAAAAGGAACTGCAGGATTCCTTAAGTAGCTATGTGAGCCAGAGTTCTTAGGATTCCATTCTTCTCAAGTCCTGAAGAGCTCCCTACAAAACTCACTGACTACCCATAAAACCACTGTTGAGATGATTCCATCAAAGTCTTTGCTTCCAATAATCTCCTCCAGGATCACAACTCCCAAATTATATCCTGAGACTATATCTTCTTCTGACTCCCTGTCTCATATACACAACTGCCTCCTTAATATCTTGACTTAGAGGTCTTACAGGAATCTCAAACTAATTATGTCCAAAATAAAACTTATTCTTCTCCCACCTAATGTCCTCTCTGTCAGTAAGGAGCAATGCCATGAACATAATGAATCAAGAGACATTAGTTTGACAGACACCAAGATCAGCCACTGTAAGTCTCTCAACTTTTTGTTGAATTTTGTGAACAGCGAGGGTTAGAACATTGTGAGTTAAATGGAATCTGGATCTATCTTGTTATGTCTCTCACTCACTGAGGATGCAGTAGTTAAGACATTATCTTCCATGGACGTAGGCTTGTTGATTCAAGTCCCTCCTAGAACAGGTGTTCCATTAGACTGCAGGGTCTGGAGAACAGAAGGAGCACATTCTGACTGTTCTAGGTTCTTAGCGCACAGCAAGAGCAAAACAAAGTGAAAGAGACTATTCTCAACATCCTCCTGCGATTTCTCGGTACCTTCGTGGTAGCATTATCACACAAGCTATAACTGTCTCTTTAATCTCCTCCACTAGACTGGAAGCTTCATCTTACTGGTTCATCTCCTCTATCTTGGCACGAAGCTCATAGCCTGACACTTAAAAAGTGTTGAGAGAATATGTAACGAGTAAAGAAATGACTAAATGAATTAGTGAATGAAGAATAGAGAAATCAAGGAATTGATGAGGACTTTGGTCCCCAAGGCAGCCCTGGACACACTGCCTCCATCCCAGACCTCCTCACACACACTCCCTTTACCCAACCTTACAGCTCAGGCCGGATGTGAGAAGAAAGCTTCAGGAAGAGCTTAACGTTCAATGGAAATTTCTCACCAGCAGTCAATACCCCCAGTCTGACTTCCAAGATTATCTCTCTCTCTCTCCTCTCTCCCGCTCTCTTTAAAGTCACTCACAGTGTCTTTTCCTCCCTCCAGCTTACCCATTACTTACAATAATGACTTCAAACACCAAGCATGGCTATTCAGGGCACTGTGAAAATGTGTTTTTCCCATCAGTCCTGATGAAATAGTTTCCACTGTCTGTTTCCCTTACAGATAGCAATCAAAGTCCGGGAGCAACAATTAAAAAAAAAAAAAAAAGTCCAAACTCTTGTCTGATATAGCATCTAAAACTTGTCCTTGGAAAGCGACACCCAAGGGAATTTAATCAGAAATGCTCCTCACTTGGCCCAACCCACTTCTGTTGAATAAGAGTATGTGGAATGATTTGTTTCTGGGAGATTTCCCTATGCTTCCCCCCATTCTTCCCAGAAGACCAAAATAAGAGCCCTTTGAAGAATATTATTCCCTTAAGACCTGTGCTGGGATCTCCAGAGTCTAACACTAGCCCGTGAATTCTCACTGTCATCTTCTTACTACATCCTCTGGTGACAGCCTCCAAAGCTCAGAGTGCACTGTTCCTGAGCTCGCACTCCCTCACTTTGGTTGACTTTGTATCACCAGGTCAGTACCTATCACTTACTGGATTACCGAGTCAATACCTACCACACCTGGCCCTATAACTTACAAGTTATATGACCTTGGACAACCATCCTACCTCCTAGCTTCAGTCAGTGAAGTCAGTGAAGTCAGTGTTCCCACTGACAAAATAGGAGTACTCCCCTGTGTCTCACAGGCTATTTGTGAGGTTAAATGATGTGAGACAGCAGACGCTGCATGGGAATCGGTCCTGAACTGGTTGGAGAACTGGCTGGAGGTGAATTCACCTTCCCTTTGTCAACCTCCCCCTTCTCTGAACTTTTATAGCCCAAGTACTATGCATTCTTAGGCAGAACGGCCTATAGAAATGGTCCTCTGAAAATTCCCATTTTAAATGCTGAGTACACACACACACAAACACACACAACACACACACACACAACACATGCATACACCATACTACACATAACATCACACTACAACACACACACACACACACACACACACACACACACACACACCATAAGCTGGGCATTTGGACATTTGCCCTTTCAAATTCCAAGGATGGTCTGTCTCCACTGACCTTCTCTTCTCTTGTGATTTGGCCTTCTTCACTAGGAAACAGCCCTGGTGCTCAGTCCAAAGAGGTTATGAGGAAACACTGTGGGAAACATAAAGAAAAGGGATACGTTGTTTTTCTAAACACTTTTGTTCTTGGTGAGTTTAGACCCTATTTCTCATGTCCATTGGTGACAGGCATTAATATGTAAATAATTGGTCACGTATATGCAGAATATTTACCCTCGATTAGGCACCATGCCAGTGCGTTACATGCAGGATGCACTTGACCCTTACAAGATACCTTTACGACAGCAATCAAGTTGCAGGGGGAGCAGTCATCCCCAGACACTCTCACCTGCTGAGGGTCCATCCAACACCAGGGCTCCCCACTCCAGTTCTGCTTGCTAGCAATTAGAAAAGCAATTGTACCTTAAGCTGGGATGACCAATGATTAACCAGCCAAAGGATACCGTGTCAGTCTTCCTATATTCCGTTCATAATTGATCCAAAAAAGTAACAGGTGGGCTCCCCAGGGATTGGGGACCATGGATGTTTTTGTCATTTCATCTTGCTACAAAAATGCCTAATGTTTGTGGGGCTAGTGCTTGTCTTCTCCCAGAAGCCTAGCCATTCCAGAGCCCATGGCCAATGATAGTCTGGCAGAGAACAGCTGGCTTGATCTGTACATAGTTGTTCTGCATTTTAAGGAACAAAACTATGTTTACTGATGGGACAATTTAACCATGCAGATAATATTAAAAAAAAAAAAATTGCTCTTCCCCTTTAAGTAACACATACAGAGCACATGTATCCACGGATACACGTGGAACTTCTGAAGTTCTGAAACAATATAAAACTTTGAAAGGATTGGCTCCTGGTAGGATCAGCATTTTCTCTTCCTTGTTCCATCTCAACGCTGGGTCAGATGCCCTATGACCAGCTTCCTCTCTTTCATTCACATGGTTTCCAAAGTGCTTTCATGTTCATTATTTTGTCAGTCATTCACAATGACCTTGGTGTTATCATTCGTTGTTTCCCAGATGTGGAAACTAAGGGTCAGATAGGGTAAGTGACTTGCCAAATATCCTATGGCCCACAACGGCAGAGAGAAAACCACACGACTGTTTGGCCTCCAGCCAGGCCAGATTTCTATCTACAGCTTCAGACCAGTAGACATTTTGGGTGATGACCTAGATTCTCTGCTCTTCGTAACTGGAAGAAGCAACGTCCCTTTTAGACTTTGCTAGACTCCATGTCTTGCCACATGCTGATCCCAATTGGTCTTTGACTCCAATTCATCTTAAGTCTCGGCCCACGGCCACTTTCTCGAGGTGACTTTCTGTGACACCCTTATCTGAGGGTTCACTGTTATGTGTCCCCAAGGCATCTTGTTTTTCCTATTTAGTAATACTTACCATAATTATAATAAACTTTTTCAATTGTTATTATCTTCACTAAGCTGAAGTTCCATGAATCAAGGGCCATATTCAGCTAGTATAATTCCTAATACCTACTAGGCACTCAGTACATGTACAGTATGAGAGAACAAACCATTCCCTCTCACGGAGAAGTTTGGACGGGGCCAGAGAGTGTCAACCCATCAATCAGGAGAAGACTGACCAGAAGCAGCTAGAGAGCAAGTACAAAAACATGTCCAAAAGATCAGCAGCTGGTCAACTCACTGGTAAGCTACTTATTGGCAGATCTAAACTGGGGCTAGGAACCAGAAATAGGACCAGAGGCAAGGGGAAGGGGTTTATTTCCAGCAGGGTGAGCCACTCAAGCTCCCCTTTAGGGGCCAGAGGACCAGCATCAAAAAACAGGGCCAGGGAAACAAAGTTCACAGCTTTCTTGAGGGCTGTTCAGTTAAAACAGATGGCTCGGTACAATGACAGATGCTTTCCTTTTTCTTGTATGCCCAACCATCTCATATAGTAGGTAATAGGGAACTATAGATACATACCCTAGTGGCATATCATGGCAGAAGGTACGTTTAAAAAAGATTATCCTGGGACACCTGGGTGGCTCAGTCCGCTAAGCGTCTGGCTTCAGCTCAGGTCGTGATGTCACGGTTCATGAGTTTGAGCCCTCTGCTGTCAGCACAGAGCCCGCTTAGGATCCTCTTTCTCTGCCCCTCACCTGCTGGTGCTCGTGCGCTCTCTCTCTCTCTCTCTCTCTCTCTCTCTCTCTCAAAAACAAATAA
>NW_026058989.1:0-12820 GCF_023721935.1 Panthera uncia | reverse complement strand
TCTGGTCCTGGACTCTTATTTGTTGGGAGATTTTTGATAACCGATTCAATTTCTTGGCTGGTTATGGGTCTGTTCAAGCTTTCTATTTCCTCCTGATTGAGTTTTGGAAGAGTGTGGGTGTTTAGGAATTTGTCCATTTCTTCCAGGTTGTCCAATTTGTTGTCATATAATTTTTCATAGTATTCCCTGATAATTGTTTGTATCTCTGAGGGATTGGTTGTAATCATTCCATTTTCATTCATGATTTTATCTATTTGGGTCATCTCCCTTTTCTTTTTGAGAAGCCTGGCTAGAGGTTTGTCAATTTTGTTTATTTTTTCAAAAAACCAATTCTTGGTTTCGTTGATCTGCTCTACAGTTTTTTTAGATTCTATATTGTTTATTTCTGCTCTGATCTTTATTATTTCTCTTCTTCTTCTGGGTTTAGGCTGCCTTTGCTGTTCTGCTTCTATTTCCTTTAGGTGTGCTGTTAGATTTTGTCTTTGGGATTTTTCTTGTTTCTTGAGATAGGCCTGGATTGCAATGTATTTTCCTCTCAGGACTGCCTTCGCTGCGTCCCAAAGCATTTGGATTGTTGTATTTTCATTTTCGTTTGTTTCCATATATTTTTTAATTTCTTCTCTAATTGCCTGGTTGACCCACTCATTCGTTAGTAGGGTGTTCTTTAACCTCCATGCTTTTGGAGGTTTTCCAGACTTTTTCCTGTGGTTGATTTCAAGCTTCATAGCATTGTGGTCTGAAAGTATGCATGGTATAATTTCAATTCTTGTAAACTTATGAAGGGCTGTTTTGTGACCCAGTATATGATCTATCTTGGAGAATGTTCCATGTGCACTCGAGAAGAAAGTATATTCTGTTGCTTTGGGATGCAGAGTTCTAAATATATCTGTCAAGTCCATCTGATCCAATGTATCATTCAGGGCCCTTGTTTCTTTATTGACTGTGTGTCTAGATGATCTATCCATTTCTGTAAGTGGGGTGTTAAATTCCCCTGCAGTGACCACATTCTTATCCATAAGGTTGCTTATGTTTATGAGTAATTGTTTTATATATCTGGGGGCTCGGGTATTTGGCGCATAGACATTTATAATAGTTAGCTCTTCCTGATGGATAGACCCTGTGATTATTATATAATGCCCTTCTTCATCTCTTGTTACAGCCTTTAATTTAAAGTCTAGTTTGTCTGATATAAGTATGGCTACTCCAGCTTTCTTTTGGCTTCCAGTAGCATGATAAATAGTTCTCCATCCCCTCACTCTCAATCTAAAGGTGTCCTCAGATCTAAAATGAGTCTCTTGTAGACAGCAAATAGATGGGTCTTGTTTTTTTATCCATTCTGATACCCTATGTCTTTTAGTTGGCGCATTTAATCCATTTACATTCAGTGTTATTATAGAAAGATACGGGTTTAGAGTCATTGTGATGTCTGTATGTTTTATGCTTGTGGTGATGTCTCTGGTACTTTGTCTCACAGGATCCCCCTTAGGATCTCTTGTAGGGCTGGTTTCGTGGTGACAAATTCCTTCAGTTTTTGTTTGTTTGGGAAGACCTTTATCTCTCCTTCTATTCTAAATGACAGACTTGCTGGATAAAGGATTCTCGGCTGCATATTTTTTCTGTTTAGCACACTGTAGATATCGTGCCAAGCCTTTCTGGCCTGCCAAGTTTCAAAGGAGAGATCAGTCACAAGTCTTATAGGTCTCCCTTTATATGTGAGGGCACGTTTATCCCTTGCTGCTTTCAGAATTTTCTCTTTATCCTTGTATTTTGCCAGTTTCACTATGATATGTCATGCAGAAGATTGATTCAAGTTACGTCTGAAGGGAGTTCTCTGTGCCTCTTGGATTTCAATGCCTTTTTCCTTCCCCAGTTCAGGGAAGTTCTCAGCTATAATTTCTTCAAGTACCCCTTCAGCACCTTTCCCTCTCTCTTCCTCCTCTGGGATACCAATTATGCGTATATTATTTCTTTTTAGTGTATCACTTAGTTCTCTAATTTTCCCCTCATACTCCTGAATTTTTTTATCTCTCTTTCTTTCAGCTTCCTCTTTCTCCATAACTTTATCTTCTAGTTCACCTATTCTCTCCTCTGCCTCTTCCAGCCGAGCCGTTGTGGTTTCCATTTTGTTTTGCATTTCGTTTAAAGCGTTTTTCAACTCCTTGTGACTGTTCCTTAGTCCCTTGATCTCTGTGGCAAGAGATTCTCTCCTGTCCTGTATACTGTTTTCAAGCCCAGCGATTAATTTTATGACTATTATTCTAAATTCACTTTCTGTTATATTATTTAAATCCTTTTTGATCAGTTCATTAGCTGTTGTTATTTCCTGGAGATTCTTCTGAGGGGAATTCTTCCGTTTTGTCATTTTGGATAGTCCCTGGAGTGGTGAGGACCTGCAGGGCACTTCCCCTGTGCTGTGGTGTATAACTGGAGTTGGTGGGCGGGGCCGCAGTCCGACCTGATGTCTGCCCCCAGCCCACCGCTGGGGCCACAGGCAGACTGGTGTGTGCCTTCTCTTCCCCTCTCCTAGGGGCGGGATTCACTGTGGGGTGGCGTGTCCCGTCTGGGCTACTTGCACACTGCCAGGCTTGTGGTGCCGGGGATCTGGCGTATTAGCTGGGGTGGGTAGGCAAGGTGCACGGGGGCTGGAGGGGCAGGCTTAGCTCGCTTCTCCTTCGGTGATCCACTTCAGGAGGGGCCCTGTGGCAGCGGGAGGGAGTCAGATCCACTGCCAGAGGTTTGGCTCCGCAGAAGCACAGAGTTGGGTGTTTGCACAGAGCCAGCAAGTTCCCTGGCAGGAACTGGTTCCCTTTGGGATTTTGGCTGGGTGATGGGTGGGGGAGATGGCACTGGCGAGCGCCTTTGTTCCCCACCAAACTGAGCTCTGTCGTCAGGGGGCTCAGCAGCTCTCCCTCCCTTTGTCCTCCAGCCTTTTCATTGTGTGCATGATTGCGCTGTGTGAATATACTATAATAGTTTTCTTGTTTATACACATTGAGTTTGTTTGGCTATCAAGCTATAAATATTCCTATACATGTCATTTTAGAGACATATACACTTAGTCTTTTTTATGTGTATATATGTACATATATCTGTATGTGTCTGTCAGTATGTCTAGGAGAAGAATTGCTGGGTCATACAGCAGGGATCTGTTTAAGTTTAGTAAAAATAGCCAAAGAGTTTTCTAAAGTAGTTGTACCAATTTACAGTTCCCTCTGTATTGTGTAAGTTTCAGTTGCTCTACATCTCTTCCCACATTTGGTATTGTCTTCAATTTTTACAGTTTTGTTTAGTGTGTCAAGTTACCTTTCCCCTTTCATTGAGGATTTACTTTGCTGGATAGTTCTAAAACTACCATGTGAAAAGCACTTTTGATTTTGTTTTAATTTTCTACCTCTATGATTGGAGAATACTGCTTATGTTGTTTCTACTTTATGGAACATATTGAAAGTTTCTTTGAGACTTAGAATATTTGGTCAATGTGAATGTTTCGTGTACACTTGAAAAGGAAATTATTTGTTATGGGAGTTTAAAGATGTAGATATTGATATAGTTTTGTTTAGTTCATGTCTTCCATGTATTTTTAAAAAATATTTTTTGTTCATTTGTCTTATACTGAGTTTAGGTATATTGATGTCTTCTGTTGGTTTCTCTCTTGCACTTTTATTTTTCCTTGATTCGTGTTATCAAAGTAGTTGCTGTGTTATTTAGCATGTAGATAGTCGTAACTATTATATTTATTTTGAATGTGGCTTTAGGTCATAAAATGTTTTTTTGTTGTTTTTTTTAAAATTTTTTTTTAACGTTTTATTTATTTTTGAGACAGAGAGAGACAAAGCATGAACGGGGAAGGGTCAGAGAGAGGGAGACACAATCTGAAACAGGCTCCAGGCTCTGAGCTGTCAGCACAGAGTCCGACGTGGGGCTCGAACTCACGGACCGTGAGATCATGACCTGGGCCGAAGTTGGCCGCTTAACCGACTGAGCCACCCAGGCACCCCAAATGTTGTTTTTGGCCTTTGTTCTGCCATGTCTAATATCAGAATTACAACACTGACTTTCTTATTCTTTTCATTTGTCTTGAACAAGGAGCTTTGTCTATCCCTTATATTTTTGCTTTTTGAATCACATTATTTTAGATGAGTTTCTGCAATACATTGAAGAGTTGAATTTTGCTCTGTAAATCAATTTGAAAGTATCTTATTTAAAAATAGGTAAGATAAGTCTTTATGTGCTGTTTTTATACTGAAATTGTGTATATATATTTATCATATGTATTACATCTTGTCTCTTATGTAGTATATATTTTACTTCATCCTCTTTTTGTTTTTTCTTTGATATTCTAGAAGGTTTATATTTTTGTTCTAGTGGTTATTTTTATGGTAGTACTTATAATGCCATTAATTTTTTTATCCTCTTTTTGCTTACTTACAATTTCATTGTTTGGTTTGTCAGTTTAAATAGCATATCTTGATTCCTACTCTCCTATCACCTTTCTTTGTATGTTGCTGCTGAGTAGTCTGATACCAGTTTGATTTTGCTTCCTGTGTAAATGATCTCAGAGTTTTTTTCTTACTCTGTAACTAAACCAGATGAGAGTTTATCCACCCAGTGAGCAGCAATCCAGTAAAAACTGACACTGAGTTTTTACAGCGAAGAAAGATGGGCTCTTTATCTTTTAGGACAACAGGGAACTAATTTGAAAAATCTTGAACTTCCTGATGAATTACAAACAGAAGTATTTAAAAGTTGAAAAATCAGGGTAATGGTCTCAGGGCCTTGGATCATGCTGATGGACTAGGTCCTATAATATTTCCTTGCTTGATCATCTTGTTCCTTCTGTCATCTCCCTATCTGGTTTTAATGTGATTGTTATAGTGAGGTTGTCATTCTGCATCAGGAGACTAGTCATTCTGCTTAGAGTCCCGGAACTACAAAATACTCTCTGCGGTTTGCATTAGTAATGTATCTCTAGAGTACTAAGGCAGATGTTTTATATCCTGTAACTATTACTAAGCTGCAAAATATTACTACTTTTCTTGCAAACATGGAACATTATATTTGTTATCTCGAGCAGAACAGCATGCTACAGACTTTTGAGGAGACAGTTTTATGTTATTTACTAAGGCGGTTTTACAGGTTTCTTTAATATTAACAATGGGCTATGTGACTCTAGTCAGAAGTAGCTAGGAGTCATATGTCTCAATTGTGGGGGGTGTGGGGATTTGCATCCCCAGTTGCACCTTTCAGATCTAATTATGTATTGCATACATCCCAGAATTCAGTGTTTGTGTCAATTGCCCAGGTTTTTCATAGGCCTTTTTAATGTATAGATTCATGCCTTCTCTTATTTCTAGTTCTTTTTTTGTATTCAAGTTTTAAATACTAGCTCCACAATTTTATGTGTGTTGGATCCTCTTTCTCTTTCTTGTATATTAACACTTTCTCCCTGATTCTTATTACAATGTTTCTTCATTTTGTTCTTTTGCTGTTTTCATCTAATGTCCCTTACTATATTTTCATTCAAGCCTATTCTCTGTTGAGTAATTTATAATTTATTCTTCATTTCTAAAATGATTTTTGTCTTTTTCTTCTCACTTTCTTTTATAGACCAGTTACCTCTCATTTCACATCTTCCTGATGTGAAGATTTGAGACCCATTTCGGTTCTGAATTATTAAACGTTTTATTTGAAGGTTTTCCCCAATATTTGTAAATACTGTTTAATAACATAAATCAGGTTGAGATATTTTAATAGTTATCTCTACCTTACGACTGCCTTTCTTTTTTTCTTTTTCTTTTTTTTTCTGTTTTAGAGAGAGAGAAGAAGAGGAGACAAGAGGAGAGGGGCAGAGGGAGAGTGAGAGAGTATCCCAAGCATGCTCCACACTCAGTGTGGAACCCAACACAGGGCTCAATCCCGTGACTCTATGATCATGACTTAGCCAACATCAAGAGTCAGATACTCAACCAACTGAGCCACCCAGGCGTGTGTCTGTCTTGTCTTGTCTTGTCCTTTCCTTCCTTTCTTGCTTTCTTTCAAGATGTGTTTATCAGCTGAAGAGTTTTCTTTCATTCTTATGTTCCGTATTCTTTTATAAGTCTTTTTACAGTTGTTGCCAGCTGTTTTATGATCAGTTATAAAATCTAATTTTTTCTTTACCAGCAATAATAGTTTATATAGAAAATGGCTAGAGCATTTACCAGGCTTCTTAGTTGAAAAGCACTCTTTTCTGTTAGTATAATGAAGTGCGGTATCTTGAATCTACGGTGCATTTGTTTAGGAGGGTGACAGGGTTTGACCTATCTCTAATTTTGTGCTTTTTTTTTTTATATCTGTAGGACCATTATTGTTCTTTCTCTTTACCACCAAGCATCCAAGAAGTAGTACTTCTAAGTCTCCCCCAGAAGTGATGCTTCCCCAAGACTGTCACTGCTGTTTCTTGTGATTGCAAACCTCTTCTTTTTGATTCCACAGTATCTAGTACTTGATCTAACAGGTCTTAGACATGCTTTAAGGACTTCCCCATTTCCTGGTGCTTATTTTATCTGTATTTTGACACCTTCTCTTCTCTTATACATAATTTTCATTTATCTCTCTTTTTAAAGCATGGTTCCAGAAATGGTTGCTGGAACCATTTCTCTACTTACGTGTATTTGATGTTTATGCTAGTCTTTGTCTCTTGGTTATGGTGTAGATGTGGATTTTGAGGGGTTTTTTTTCACTTCCTTTTTATTTTTACAGTTTTGTTAAAGTTATGTGGAGATCTTGGATTTAGGTGGTAGTTCTTATTTTATAGGAAACTGGGGTCCTCTTCTATTTCTTTGAACATATTAAAGATATTTTTGAGTCTGGGATATACAGGTACTGATAATTCCAGGTGGAATATCAGTACTGGAATTATCAGTACCTGTATATTCTGTAATCTTCTTTTAAGTTTTAGTGTGGTTTTGTCTATTGATAGGCTTAGTAATGGTCAATGGAATATCAGACATTGCTTGTGATATTTAAAAACATTTTTTTAGTGTTTATTTTTGAGAGAGAGAGAGACAGAGAGAAAGAGAAACAGCAGGTGAGAAGGGGAGGGACAGAGAGGGAGACACAGAATCTAAAGCAGGCTCCAGGTTCTGAGCTTTCAACACAGAGTCCTTTGCAGGCTTGAACTCTTGAACTGTGAGATCATGACCTGAGCCGAAGTCAGCCGCTTAACCAACTGACCCACCCAAGTGGCCCTTTGACATTGATTGTGATATTTTGAAGATCTGAATGTTAACTTTTCCCAAGGAGGTTTTTTGTTTGTTTTTGTTTTTGTTTTGTTTCTGATAGGTAGTTAGAGACAGTTATATGTAATATAATCTGAGACTGAGCTGGTATATAGCTGGGTTTCATTCTTCTAATACATTTCTGGTTTACCACTAGCAGTACCCAATCTCAGAAATTACCCCCTTCCACACAAACCGTCTCCCCACACTGCCGTCTGTGAGTGCTAACAATTCTACTTAGCTTCTCAGCCTCCTGACTGAGAATTGGCAAATGACTTAAGAAAACTGATCCTCAAAGTTGAGCTTCTTTCTATGTACTTCTCTTTTGTATCTCTTGGCTGCTTTTGGTAGCTCCCCTGTGCCTTTGCTTAGTCGTTTTCCATATTTTACTTAGTTTTTCTAGTTCTTTTTATTGGGAAAGTTAGTTTCTTTTGAGGTAATCTGTCTTATCCTCTGTACTGAGTTTTAAATTTTAATTATTATGTATTTAATTTGTATATGCATCTTTTGAACATTCTAGGTCATTTATTTTTTTCTGTGCTGTGAAATATATTTACACTTTAAAATTTTTTTTACATCTATTAAATGTGTATAATCTCCCAAGAAATGAAATCCTCATAGGTTCATTTTTGCTGGTTCTCTTTCATGGCGCCTTGTTTACTTATGTATTTAAGAGTCCGATAACATTTGTGTTTGCTGCAGTTTGGCTCCTGGGGATACTATCAGTTGTGCACCACTTTATGCTTACTTATTTATTTATTTTGGGGCCCATTCTGGTGATATGAATTTAGCATATATATTTACATGAGTGCTGGGTTGTGTCTACAACTCCTTGTGGTTTTATGTTTTCCTTGCTTTCCTCATTGCCAAGACAACTTTCCTTGCTGTCCCTTAGGCCCAGATTCCTGATCGTCTATACATTGAGGGGAGTAACCCTTTGAGTTCCCAGCTTAATGGGAGGAGAGTCTCCAGTTAGACTCTTAGGCGCTGTTCATGTTTGTTTTCTAATCCTCATCCCAAATAAGATTTATAAATTTTAACTTTGGTCAAAATTGTTGACCAAATTTTCTCAAAAGCAAAAGCAGATTCAGTACTTAGCATTTCTGAGTTGCGCTTTCGCTAACTTTGAGTTGATTACTTCTTACTATTTTTATCAAGTAGGATGCTTTTAAGAAGGCATTTTTGTATATTACCCTGCAGTTTTAATTGTTTTCAGTAATGGAGTTGTTGTAAATACTCTGATTCTCCATATTGCCTGAAACAAAACTTTTTGTTTGACTACAGAATTTAGAAAGCCATTAATAAGAACTTCCCTTTATTTGTCACTGGTTTTTCCCCCCCGCTGTGCTACCACACACACATCCATACACTCATAGTTTTAAAAGGAGACAGTTTCTAAACTTTGCTTTTATGCAAAAGGTTTTGAAATGCATCTGGCATTGCCTGTAAAGTTGAGTTTTACTTTTTGGTGCAGGATTGTAAGTATTACTGCTAACATTCTTTAGACTCTATGAAGCCCTTAAATAATTTTCCAAAGGTCAGGATTTATGCTACAATCAATTTATCTGGGATAGTTCTGTAATTCCAAGAATTTACTTGTACCTAAGTCATATTTGCTTTAATAGCGAAAAGTAAGTAAAGGTTTAACATGAAAAGCAGGAATAGTCCCCCTTTCTATTTTTGTACAACTCCTTACCTCTCCATTTCCTGGGTGATTAAAAATTTGGTAAATTGGTGGAAGTTTTTCATGAGTTTGTATACTCGTGTTTAAATTTTCTAAATACTTTCAGAATTTATTTTCTTCCTCTAAGCAATAATAGGCTGAAGCGAAGGACTTGTTTCAAGATGATTTTTTTTAAAGTCAGCTTCACACCCAGCACGGAGCCCCATGTGGGGCCCAAACTCAGGACTGTGAGATCAAGACCTGTGCTAAGATCAAGAGCAGGGACACTTAACCAACTGAACCACCCAGGCACCCCAACATGATTTTTAGTTTCCTTTTATGAAAGATTACCTAATCGCTATTAGTTGTTGAAAAGAGATATTTTGTGGTAGAGTAATATATAACTTTAACATTCCTTTAGTGTTTGACTTTGTAAATAAATATGAAAACTGATTGTCTCATAACATTTTTTTAATTGACTTTCTTCTTTCCCCAGAAAGTAGCAAAGTAAATATAACCATCATTCTTTTCTAATCTTCATGAATAATTTCTCACTGACCCTGGGTGAGAGACTGGTTTCAAGACCATCCTATAGTATCCACAAAGATAAAGCTTAGACCTTGCAGTTTAGGCCTCTGTGAAAGAGCTTCTAAATTATAGAAGTGAAGAGAGCTTACATTTAATCTTTGGATAATTCCAGTTGGGGACTTGAGAATGAAGCAGTTAGGGGAGAAAAGATTCCTTATTAGAAGCATAAAACCTACTGACTATATCTTGGCCAGTGTTCCCTTTTTTCCAGTAAGCTGTCTGCTATACAGAGGTGTATAACCCTAATGGCTTGTTGTATGCCATTAAAAGGTATTGTACACTCATAAAAGAATGACATTTTGATCAATGCTGTTAAAAGAATTACTGTCTTGACACAGAAAAGCTTTCCTGCTGCAAGTTTAAAAATATGCCTTTAAAAGCTTTTTATTGAATACCTTTGCATCCCTCAGAAATGTGCCATTTTGGCATGAGGTTACTCTGAAGTAGTCCACATTGTAACTTAAATGCAAAACCTCCTATTTACCTTTAGAAGTAGCAAAGCCAACACAGGTATTTCCCTACCAAATGGAACTTAAAGACATGGTAGCATTTTAAACCACTGTATCTGATCTAAAAATAGAATTGATGTAAAGAGGAAGCTGAAAACCAAATTATTCCTTCATGTATTTTTTTTCATGCTGTTTTGTATAAACTATGTGGTTTTAATCTCCCTTTGAATTTAAGAGTCAGGCCTTTTCATCCATTTTCAGAGATCTTTTCTCATCACCTGGGAATTGGTTCTTTCAAATTTGAATGTGTTGAATGTTGATTTCCACTTTCTTTTTCTTTTATTATATTTTTGTTTAGGGGTTTATGAAAACCATGTCATAGTAGATACAGTCTTCCAAAGGTGACAGGTTCTTCTGTACACAATCCTCTACAGATTTTCAATGTATCATTGCTATAATTTTAGCTTTATTTCATACTTTGAAAACTTTCTACTATTGCCTAACTTCTGACTTCATACTATATTTTCCTGACTTATGAACTGAGCATTCTAAAGTCCCAAACCCTGGAAACCACAGTTTTCTTAAAAATATCACTACAGAATAACTCTTTACTTGATAGATTTTAATTTGTATTCTTTTTGAATTTGACATTTAATCTCAGTCTTAGGAAGTTTTTATACATTTCAGGGTATGGGCGTATTTTAGGTAACATCAATTTTTATGTAATACATTGGCTTTGTTCGTCTGTTTCACCTATAAAAGCAGGTGTTTTGTTGTTATCAGTAGTAGTGTTCATTGTTTTTATTATTCACTACCCACTAAGTGGCAGCAGATTTATATGTAATACTAATAATACTGAAACTCTTCACTTTTATTATGTGCCATATTCTGTGTTAAAGTACTTCACAGGCTCAAAGAAGTTCTGTAACTTGGACAAACAACAAGTAAGTTGTGGTGTTGGGACTCAAATATAGGTAAGTGTGACTCCCAACTTTTGTTGGGATTGTGTTATATGTACAATTCTAACCCTTTTTATATCTATTTGTTTTGTTCTAGGTGACATTATCCCCATTTTACAAGTGAAGAACCTGAAGCTCAGAGTAAGTACTTTGCCCATTGACACAGCATAAAAGAGTGACAGAGCTGGCATTTGAAACAAGGTCTGTTTGTCTTCAAAGTATATTTTCCACTACATTATACTAGTTATTTTTCCTCGGCTTTCTCATCACACCTCTTAATTATCATTGTGTATTTAAAGATGATTTTTATTAGAAATTTTGGAATAGGAATTTGTTTAATGATATTAACTTATGATTTGGAGAAAAGTATAATGAAAATATAATTAGAGTAGGTAGCGGGAGACCTGATTTATTGTAACGTCTCTGATTCTGGCCATGTGATATTGGACAGCTCACCTTTTTGGTGTCTTATTTATAACATGAGGGCTTTGGGTTAGATTTTGGTTTCCTCAAACTCTAAAATCTAATTTGACTCTATTTTGATTTAATGTTTATACTTTTTTCTTTTACTATTTCCTTTTTAAAACAAAAATTTTTAATGTTTGTTTATTTTTGAGAGAGAGAGACAGAGACAGAGCATGGTCAGGGAAGGGGCAGAGAGTAAGGGAGAGACAGAATCCAAAGCAGGCTCTAGGCTCTGAGCTGTCAGCACAGATTCTGAAACAGGGCTTGAACTCACAAACTATGAGAGCGTGACCTGAGCCAAAGTTGAACACTCAACCAACTGAGCCACCCAGGCGCCCCAACACTTGTTCTTTTTAGCACAGATAAAACTATCATCTGCATTTTAGCCCATTAAATATGGTAGTTTATTAAAGTTAGAGGGCAAGAAGACCTGATTTTTATTCTTTACTTGCACTATTACATCTGATTTTGAAATTCAATAATGGGAAGAAATTCCATATAAAGAAGTAATTTTATAAAGAGCATTCTTTCTTTTAAACTGCTCAAGATTCTCATAGTTTTTACAGTCAGAAATAATAATTCTGGAAATCTAAATATTATAAAAGGAAATAAATTATTTTTAATAGAAAATGTTTCCACCAAAGAAGACAGGAATAGATGACTGCTACCTTCAAAGCACAGTTCTTAACTGTACAATAATACTATTAGCAACTATAATAGTAATGTTATTGAGAATTAATTTCATGCTACTGTATTGTACTAAGATTTTATATGCATTGCCTCATTTAATACTCAGGAAAATCGCTATGAGGTAAGTACTATTATCCCTATGTAATACACTAGGAAATAAAGAATTAAGGTTAAGCCTTTTCTCCTAAGGTACGTCACTGGTAAGTAATGATGCTGATATTTGGATCTATGGAATGCCACAGAGATTTTCCTCATATTTACAACATAGAATAATTATAAGAAGTTGTCAATGGTAATGCTTAACTCTATAAATATGATTTAAGCCTGAAACATTTGTGGAAAGAATAGGTCTGATGATTTGTGATGAATGGCAGTTTCCAAGTTCTCAGATTTGATCACTGCCATTTACATAGTTAACTGATGTAGTCATAAAGCAAGTTAAAGTTATTGGATAATTTTATAGCACTACTTATTTTCTGAAGAGTTAGTAAGTTCACTATAGTTTCAGAAAAGCATTCTTGGGAGTTTGAGATGTGGTTGGGTGAGTGTTGATCTATTTATTTATACACATATGTGCACATGCAAGGTGTAGCTGTAGATTAGGGTAATTAACAATCTTAGTTTGCCCAGGCTTTGGTTTCTAAATCATGGAAGTTTCTGTGCTGTGACTCGGAACCTTGCTAAAACAGGTGAAGAGGGGCAAGTGTGTGTGTGTGTGTGTGTGTGTGTGTGTGTGTGTGTGTGTGT
>NW_026058988.1:0-12820 GCF_023721935.1 Panthera uncia | reverse complement strand
TCTGGTCCTGGACTCTTATTTGTTGGGAGATTTTTGATAACCGATTCCATTTCTTCGCTGGTTATGGGTCTGTTCAAGCTTTCTATTTCCTCCTGATTGAGTTTTGGAAGAGTGTGGGTGTTTAGGAATTTGTCCATTTCTTCCAGGTTGTCCAATTTGTTGTCATATAATTTTTCATAGTATTCCCTGATAATTGTTTGTATCTCTGAGGGATTGGTTGTAATCATTCCATTTTCATTCATGATTTTATCTATTTGGGTCATCTCCCTTTTCTTTTTGAGAAGCCTGGCTAGAGGTTTGTCAATTTTGTTTATTTTTTCAAAAAACCAATTCTTGGTTTCGTTGATCTGCTCTACAGTTTTTTTAGATTCTATATTGTTTATTTCTGCTCTGATCTTTATTATTTCTCTTCTTCTTCTGGGTTTAGGCTGCCTTTGCTGTTCTGCTTCTATTTCCTTTAGGTGTGCTGTTAGATTTTGTCTTTGGGATTTTTCTTGTTTCTTGAGATAGGCCTGGATTGCAATGTATTTTCCTCTCAGGACTGCCTTCGCTGCGTCCCAAAGCATTTGGATTGTTGTATTTTCATTTTCGTTTGTTTCCATATATTTTTTAATTTCTTCTCTAATTGCCTGGTTGACCCACTCATTCGTTAGTAGGGTGTTCTTTAACCTCCATGCTTTTGGAGGTTTTCCAGACTTTTTCCTGTGGTTGATTTCAAGCTTCATAGCATTGTGGTCTGAAAGTATGCATGGTATAATTTCAATTCTTGTAAACTTATGAAGGGCTGTTTTGTGACCCAGTATATGATCTATCTTGGAGAATGTTCCATGTGCACTCGAGAAGAAAGTATATTCTGTTGCTTTGGGATGCAGAGTTCTAAATATATCTGTCAAGTCCATCTGATCCAATGTATCATTCAGGGCCCTTGTTTCTTTATTGACTGTGTGTCTAGATGATCTATCCATTTCTGTAAGTGGGGTGTTAAATTCCCCTGCAGTGACCACATTCTTATCCATAAGGTTGCTTATGTTTATGAGTAATTGTTTTATATATCTGGGGGCTCGGGTATTTGGCGCATAGACATTTATAATAGTTAGCTCTTCCTGATGGATAGACCCTGTGATTATTATATAATGCCCTTCTTCATCTCTTGTTACAGCCTTTAATTTAAAGTCTAGTTTGTCTGATATAAGTATGGCTACTCCAGCTTTCTTTTGGCTTCCAGTAGCATGATAAATAGTTCTCCATCCCCTCACTCTCAATCTAAAGGTGTCCTCAGATCTAAAATGAGTCTCTTGTAGACAGCAAATAGATGGGTCTTGTTTTTTTATCCATTCTGATACCCTATGTCTTTTAGTTGGCGCATTTAATCCATTTACATTCAGTGTTATTATAGAAAGATACGGGTTTAGAGTCATTGTGATGTCTGTATGTTTTATGCTTGTGGTGATGTCTCTGGTACTTTGTCTCACAGGATCCCCCTTAGGATCTCTTGTAGGGCTGGTTTCGTGGTGACAAATTCCTTCAGTTTTTGTTTGTTTGGGAAGACCTTTATCTCTCCTTCTATTCTAAATGACAGACTTGCTGGATAAAGGATTCTCGGCTGCATATTTTTTCTGTTTAGCACACTGTAGATATCGTGCCAAGCCTTTCTGGCCTGCCAAGTTTCAAAGGAGAGATCAGTCACAAGTCTTATAGGTCTCCCTTTATATGTGAGGGCACGTTTATCCCTTGCTGCTTTCAGAATTTTCTCTTTATCCTTGTATTTTGCCAGTTTCACTATGATATGTCGTGCAGAAGATTGATTCAAGTTACGTCTGAAGGGAGTTCTCTGTGCCTCTTGGATTTCAATGCCTTTTTCCTTCCCCAGTTCAGGGAAGTTCTCAGCTATAATTTCTTCAAGTACCCCTTCAGCACCTTTCCCTCTCTCTTCCTCCTCTGGGATACCAATTATGCGTATATTATTTCTTTTTAGTGTATCACTTAGTTCTCTAATTTTCCCCTCATACTCCTGGATTTTTTTATCTCTCTTTCTTTCAGCTTCCTCTTTCTCCATAACTTTATCTTCTAGTTCACCTATTCTCTCCTCTGCCTCTTCCAGCCGAGCCGTTGTGGTTTCCATTTTGTTTTGCATTTCGTTTAAAGCGTTTTTCAACTCCTTGTGACTGTTCCTTAGTCCCTTGATCTCTGTGGCAAGAGATTCTCTCCTGTCCTGTATACTGTTTTCAAGCCCAGCGATTAATTTTATGACTATTATTCTAAATTCACTTTCTGTTATATTATTTAAATCCTTTTTGATCAGTTCATTAGCTGTTGTTATTTCCTGGAGATTCTTCTGAGGGGAATTCTTCCGTTTTGTCATTTTGGAGAGTCCCTGGAGTGGTGAGGACCTGCAGGGCACTTCCCCTGTGCTGTGGTGTATAACTGGAGTTGGTGGGCGGGGCCGCAGTCCGACCTGATGTCTGCCCCCAGCCCACCGCTGGGGCCACAGGCAGACTGGTGTGTGCCTTCTCTTCCCCTCTCCTAGGGGCGGGATTCACTGTGGGGTGGCGTGTCCCGTCTGGGCTACTTGCACACTGCCAGGCTTGTGGTGCCGGGGATCTGGCGTATTAGCTGGGGTGGGTAGGCAAGGTGCACGGGGGCTGGAGGGGCAGGCTTAGCTCGCTTCTCCTTCGGTGATCCACTTCAGGAGGGGCCCTGTGGCAGCGGGAGGGAGTCAGATCCACTGCCAGAGGTTTGGCTCCGCAGAAGCACAGAGTTGGGTGTTTGCACAGAGCCAGCAAGTTCCCTGGCAGGAACTGGTTCCCTTTGGGATTTTGGCTGGGTGATGGGTGGGGGAGATGGCACTGGCGAGCGCCTTTGTTCCCCACCAAACTGAGCTCTGTCGTCAGGGGGCTCAGCAGCTCTCCCTCCCTTTGTCCTCCAGCCTTTTCATTGTGTGCATGATTGCGCTGTGTGAATATACTATAATAGTTTTCTTGTTTATACACATTGAGTTTGTTTGGCTATCAAGCTATAAATATTCCTATACATGTCATTTTAGAGACATATACACTTAGTCTTTTTTATGTGTATATATGTACATATATCTGTATGTGTCTGTCAGTATGTCTAGGAGAAGAATTGCTGGGTCATACAGCAGGGATCTGTTTAAGTTTAGTAAAAATAGCCAAAGAGTTTTCTAAAGTAGTTGTACCAATTTACAGTTCCCTCTGTATTGTGTAAGTTTCAGTTGCTCTACATCTCTTCCCACATTTGGTATTGTCTTCAATTTTTACAGTTTTGTTTAGTGTGTCAAGTTACCTTTCCCCTTTCATTGAGGATTTACTTTGCTGGATAGTTCTAAAACTACCATGTGAAAAGCACTTTTGATTTTGTTTTAATTTTCTACCTCTATGATTGGAGAATACTGCTTATGTTGTTTCTACTTTATGGAACATATTGAAAGTTTCTTTGAGACTTAGAATATTTGGTCAATGTGAATGTTTCGTGTACACTTGAAAAGGAAATTATTTGTTATGGGAGTTTAAAGATGTAGATATTGATATAGTTTTGTTTAGTTCATGTCTTCCATGTATTTTTAAAAAATATTTTTTGTTCATTTGTCTTATACTGAGTTTAGGTATATTGATGTCTTCTGTTGGTTTCTCTCTTGCACTTTTATTTTTCCTTGATTCGTGTTATCAAAGTAGTTGCTGTGTTATTTAGCATGTAGATAGTCGTAACTATTATATTTATTTTGAATGTGGCTTTAGGTCATAAAATGTTTTTTTGTTGTTTTTTTTAAAATTTTTTTTTAACGTTTTATTTATTTTTGAGACAGAGAGAGACAAAGCATGAACGGGGAAGGGTCAGAGAGAGGGAGACACAATCTGAAACAGGCTCCAGGCTCTGAGCTGTCAGCACAGAGTCCGACGTGGGGCTCGAACTCACGGACCGTGAGATCATGACCTGGGCCGAAGTTGGCCGCTTAACCGACTGAGCCACCCAGGCACCCCAAATGTTGTTTTTGGCCTTTGTTCTGCCATGTCTAATATCAGAATTACAACACTGACTTTCTTATTCTTTTCATTTGTCTTGAACAAGGAGCTTTGTCTATCCCTTATATTTTTGCTTTTTGAATCACATTATTTTAGATGAGTTTCTGCAATACATTGAAGAGTTGAATTTTGCTCTGTAAATCAATTTGAAAGTATCTTATTTAAAAATAGGTAAGATAAGTCTTTATGTGCTGTTTTTATACTGAAATTGTGTATATATATTTATCATATGTATTACATCTTGTCTCTTATGTAGTATATATTTTACTTCATCCTCTTTTTGTTTTTTCTTTGATATTCTAGAAGGTTTATATTTTTGTTCTAGTGGTTATTTTTATGGTAGTACTTATAATGCCATTAATTTTTTTATCCTCTTTTTGCTTACTTACAATTTCATTGTTTGGTTTGTCAGTTTAAATAGCATATCTTGATTCCTACTCTCCTATCACCTTTCTTTGTATGTTGCTGCTGAGTAGTCTGATACCAGTTTGATTTTGCTTCCTGTGTAAATGATCTCAGAGTTTTTTTCTTACTCTGTAACTAAACCAGATGAGAGTTTATCCACCCAGTGAGCAGCAATCCAGTAAAAACTGACACTGAGTTTTTACAGCGAAGAAAGATGGGCTCTTTATCTTTTAGGACAACAGGGAACTAATTTGAAAAATCTTGAACTTCCTGATGAATTACAAACAGAAGTATTTAAAAGTTGAAAAATCAGGGTAATGGTCTCAGGGCCTTGGATCATGCTGATGGACTAGGTCCTATAATATTTCCTTGCTTGATCATCTTGTTCCTTCTGTCATCTCCCTATCTGGTTTTAATGTGATTGTTATAGTGAGGTTGTCATTCTGCATCAGGAGACTAGTCATTCTGCTTAGAGTCCCGGAACTACAAAATACTCTCTGCGGTTTGCATTAGTAATGTATCTCTAGAGTACTAAGGCAGATGTTTTATATCCTGTAACTATTACTAAGCTGCAAAATATTACTACTTTTCTTGCAAACATGGAACATTATATTTGTTATCTCGAGCAGAACAGCATGCTACAGACTTTTGAGGAGACAGTTTTATGTTATTTACTAAGGCGGTTTTACAGGTTTCTTTAATATTAACAATGGGCTATGTGACTCTAGTCAGAAGTAGCTAGGAGTCATATGTCTCAATTGTGGGGGGTGTGGGGATTTGCATCCCCAGTTGCACCTTTCAGATCTAATTATGTATTGCATACATCCCAGAATTCAGTGTTTGTGTCAATTGCCCAGGTTTTTCATAGGCCTTTTTAATGTATAGATTCATGCCTTCTCTTATTTCTAGTTCTTTTTTTGTATTCAAGTTTTAAATACTAGCTCCACAATTTTATGTGTGTTGGATCCTCTTTCTCTTTCTTGTATATTAACACTTTCTCCCTGATTCTTATTACAATGTTTCTTCATTTTGTTCTTTTGCTGTTTTCATCTAATGTCCCTTACTATATTTTCATTCAAGCCTATTCTCTGTTGAGTAATTTATAATTTATTCTTCATTTCTAAAATGATTTTTGTCTTTTTCTTCTCACTTTCTTTTATAGACCAGTTACCTCTCATTTCACATCTTCCTGATGTGAAGATTTGAGACCCATTTCGGTTCTGAATTATTAAACGTTTTATTTGAAGGTTTTCCCCAATATTTGTAAATACTGTTTAATAACATAAATCAGGTTGAGATATTTTAATAGTTATCTCTACCTTACGACTGCCTTTCTTTTTTTCTTTTTCTTTTTTTTTCTGTTTTAGAGAGAGAGAAGAAGAGGAGACAAGAGGAGAGGGGCAGAGGGAGAGTGAGAGAGTATCCCAAGCATGCTCCACACTCAGTGTGGAACCCAACACAGGGCTCAATCCCGTGACTCTATGATCATGACTTAGCCAACATCAAGAGTCAGATACTCAACCAACTGAGCCACCCAGGCGTGTGTCTGTCTTGTCTTGTCTTGTCCTTTCCTTCCTTTCTTGCTTTCTTTCAAGATGTGTTTATCAGCTGAAGAGTTTTCTTTCATTCTTATGTTCCGTATTCTTTTATAAGTCTTTTTACAGTTGTTGCCAGCTGTTTTATGATCAGTTATAAAATCTAATTTTTTCTTTACCAGCAATAATAGTTTATATAGAAAATGGCTAGAGCATTTACCAGGCTTCTTAGTTGAAAAGCACTCTTTTCTGTTAGTATAATGAAGTGCGGTATCTTGAATCTACGGTGCATTTGTTTAGGAGGGTGACAGGGTTTGACCTATCTCTAATTTTGTGCTTTTTTTTTTTATATCTGTAGGACCATTATTGTTCTTTCTCTTTACCACCAAGCATCCAAGAAGTAGTACTTCTAAGTCTCCCCCAGAAGTGATGCTTCCCCAAGACTGTCACTGCTGTTTCTTGTGATTGCAAACCTCTTCTTTTTGATTCCACAGTATCTAGTACTTGATCTAACAGGTCTTAGACATGCTTTAAGGACTTCCCCATTTCCTGGTGCTTATTTTATCTGTATTTTGACACCTTCTCTTCTCTTATACATAATTTTCATTTATCTCTCTTTTTAAAGCATGGTTCCAGAAATGGTTGCTGGAACCATTTCTCTACTTACGTGTATTTGATGTTTATGCTAGTCTTTGTCTCTTGGTTATGGTGTAGATGTGGATTTTGAGGGGTTTTTTTTCACTTCCTTTTTATTTTTACAGTTTTGTTAAAGTTATGTGGAGATCTTGGATTTAGGTGGTAGTTCTTATTTTATAGGAAACTGGGGTCCTCTTCTATTTCTTTGAACATATTAAAGATATTTTTGAGTCTGGGATATACAGGTACTGATAATTCCAGGTGGAATATCAGTACTGGAATTATCAGTACCTGTATATTCTGTAATCTTCTTTTAAGTTTTAGTGTGGTTTTGTCTATTGATAGGCTTAGTAATGGTCAATGGAATATCAGACATTGCTTGTGATATTTAAAAACATTTTTTTAGTGTTTATTTTTGAGAGAGAGAGAGACAGAGAGAAAGAGAAACAGCAGGTGAGAAGGGGAGGGACAGAGAGGGAGACACAGAATCTAAAGCAGGCTCCAGGTTCTGAGCTTTCAACACAGAGTCCTTTGCAGGCTTGAACTCTTGAACTGTGAGATCATGACCTGAGCCGAAGTCAGCCGCTTAACCAACTGACCCACCCAAGTGGCCCTTTGACATTGATTGTGATATTTTGAAGATCTGAATGATAACTTTTCCCAAGGAGGTTTTTTGTTTGTTTTTGTTTTTGTTTTGTTTCTGATAGGTAGTTAGAGACAGTTATATGTAATATAATCTGAGACTGAGCTGGTATATAGCTGGGTTTCATTCTTCTAATACATTTCTGGTTTACCACTAGCAGTACCCAATCTCAGAAATTACCCCCTTCCACACAAACCGTCTCCCCACACTGCCGTCTGTGAGTGCTAACAATTCTACTTAGCTTCTCAGCCTCCTGACTGAGAATTGGCAAATGACTTAAGAAAACTGATCCTCAAAGTTGAGCTTCTTTCTATGTACTTCTCTTTTGTATCTCTTGGCTGCTTTTGGTAGCTCCCCTGTGCCTTTGCTTAGTCGTTTTCCATATTTTACTTAGTTTTTCTAGTTCTTTTTATTGGGAAAGTTAGTTTCTTTTGAGGTAATCTGTCTTATCCTCTGTACTGAGTTTTAAATTTTAATTATTATGTATTTAATTTGTATATGCATCTTTTGAACATTCTAGGTCATTTATTTTTTTCTGTGCTGTGAAATATATTTACACTTTAAAATTTTTTTTACATCTATTAAATGTGTATAATCTCCCAAGAAATGAAATCCTCATAGGTTCATTTTTGCTGGTTCTCTTTCATGGCGCCTTGTTTACTTATGTATTTAAGAGTCCGATAACATTTGTGTTTGCTGCAGTTTGGCTCCTGGGGATACTATCAGTTGTGCACCACTTTATGCTTACTTATTTATTTATTTTGGGGCCCATTCTGGTGATATGAATTTAGCATATATATTTACATGAGTGCTGGGTTGTGTCTACAACTCCTTGTGGTTTTATGTTTTCCTTGCTTTCCTCATTGCCAAGACAACTTTCCTTGCTGTCCCTTAGGCCCAGATTCCTGATCGTCTATACATTGAGGGGAGTAACCCTTTGAGTTCCCAGCTTAATGGGAGGAGAGTCTCCAGTTAGACTCTTAGGCGCTGTTCATGTTTGTTTTCTAATCCTCATCCCAAATAAGATTTATAAATTTTAACTTTGGTCAAAATTGTTGACCAAATTTTCTCAAAAGCAAAAGCAGATTCAGTACTTAGCATTTCTGAGTTGCGCTTTCGCTAACTTTGAGTTGATTACTTCTTACTATTTTTATCAAGTAGGATGCTTTTAAGAAGGCATTTTTGTATATTACCCTGCAGTTTTAATTGTTTTCAGTAATGGAGTTGTTGTAAATACTCTGATTCTCCATATTGCCTGAAACAAAACTTTTTGTTTGACTACAGAATTTAGAAAGCCATTAATAAGAACTTCCCTTTATTTGTCACTGGTTTTTCCCCCCCGCTGTGCTACCACACACACATCCATACACTCATAGTTTTAAAAGGAGACAGTTTCTAAACTTTGCTTTTATGCAAAAGGTTTTGAAATGCATCTGGCATTGCCTGTAAAGTTGAGTTTTACTTTTTGGTGCAGGATTGTAAGTATTACTGCTAACATTCTTTAGACTCTATGAAGCCCTTAAATAATTTTCCAAAGGTCAGGATTTATGCTACAATCAATTTATCTGGGATAGTTCTGTAATTCCAAGAATTTACTTGTACCTAAGTCATATTTGCTTTAATAGCGAAAAGTAAGTAAAGGTTTAACATGAAAAGCAGGAATAGTCCCCCTTTCTATTTTTGTACAACTCCTTACCTCTCCATTTCCTGGGTGATTAAAAATTTGGTAAATTGGTGGAAGTTTTTCATGAGTTTGTATACTCGTGTTTAAATTTTCTAAATACTTTCAGAATTTATTTTCTTCCTCTAAGCAATAATAGGCTGAAGCGAAGGACTTGTTTCAAGATGATTTTTTTTAAAGTCAGCTTCACACCCAGCACGGAGCCCCATGTGGGGCCCAAACTCAGGACTGTGAGATCAAGACCTGTGCTAAGATCAAGAGCAGGGACACTTAACCAACTGAACCACCCAGGCACCCCAACATGATTTTTAGTTTCCTTTTATGAAAGATTACCTAATCGCTATTAGTTGTTGAAAAGAGATATTTTGTGGTAGAGTAATATATAACTTTAACATTCCTTTAGTGTTTGGCTTTGTAAATAAATATGAAAACTGATTGTCTCATAACATTTTTTTAATTGACTTTCTTCTTTCCCCAGAAAGTAGCAAAGTAAATATAACCATCATTCTTTTCTAATCTTCATGAATAATTTCTCACTGACCCTGGGTGAGAGACTGGTTTCAAGACCATCCTATAGTATCCACAAAGATAAAGCTTAGACCTTGCAGTTTAGGCCTCTGTGAAAGAGCTTCTAAATTATAGAAGTGAAGAGAGCTTACATTTAATCTTTGGATAATTCCAGTTGGGGACTTGAGAATGAAGCAGTTAGGGGAGAAAAGATTCCTTATTAGAAGCATAAAACCTACTGACTATATCTTGGCCAGTGTTCCCTTTTTTCCAGTAAGCTGTCTGCTATACAGAGGTGTATAACCCTAATGGCTTGTTGTATGCCATTAAAAGGTATTGTACACTCATAAAAGAATGACATTTTGATCAATGCTGTTAAAAGAATTACTGTCTTGACACAGAAAAGCTTTCCTGCTGCAAGTTTAAAAATATGCCTTTAAAAGCTTTTTATTGAATACCTTTGCATCCCTCAGAAATGTGCCATTTTGGCATGAGGTTACTCTGAAGTAGTCCACATTGTAACTTAAATGCAAAACCTCCTATTTACCTTTAGAAGTAGCAAAGCCAACACAGGTATTTCCCTACCAAATGGAACTTAAAGACATGGTAGCATTTTAAACCACTGTATCTGATCTAAAAATAGAATTGATGTAAAGAGGAAGCTGAAAACCAAATTATTCCTTCATGTATTTTTTTTCATGCTGTTTTGTATAAACTATGTGGTTTTAATCTCCCTTTGAATTTAAGAGTCAGGCCTTTTCATCCATTTTCAGAGATCTTTTCTCATCACCTGGGAATTGGTTCTTTCAAATTTGAATGTGTTGAATGTTGATTTCCACTTTCTTTTTCTTTTATTATATTTTTGTTTAGGGGTTTATGAAAACCATGTCATAGTAGATACAGTCTTCCAAAGGTGACAGGTTCTTCTGTACACAATCCTCTACAGATTTTCAATGTATCATTGCTATAATTTTAGCTTTATTTCATACTTTGAAAACTTTCTACTATTGCCTAACTTCTGACTTCATACTATATTTTCCTGACTTATGAACTGAGCATTCTAAAGTCCCAAACCCTGGAAACCACAGTTTTCTTAAAAATATCACTACAGAATAACTCTTTACTTGATAGATTTTAATTTGTATTCTTTTTGAATTTGACATTTAATCTCAGTCTTAGGAAGTTTTTATACATTTCAGGGTATGGGCGTATTTTAGGTAACATCAATTTTTATGTAATACATTGGCTTTGTTCGTCTGTTTCACCTATAAAAGCAGGTGTTTTGTTGTTATCAGTAGTAGTGTTCATTGTTTTTATTATTCACTACCCACTAAGTGGCAGCAGATTTATATGTAATACTAATAATACTGAAACTCTTCACTTTTATTATGTGCCATATTCTGTGTTAAAGTACTTCACAGGCTCAAAGAAGTTCTGTAACTTGGACAAACAACAAGTAAGTTGTGGTGTTGGGACTCAAATATAGGTAAGTGTGACTCCCAACTTTTGTTGGGATTGTGTTATATGTACAATTCTAACCCTTTTTATATCTATTTGTTTTGTTCTAGGTGACATTATCCCCATTTTACAAGTGAAGAACCTGAAGCTCAGAGTAAGTACTTTGCCCATTGACACAGCATAAAAGAGTGACAGAGCTGGCATTTGAAACAAGGTCTGTTTGTCTTCAAAGTATATTTTCCACTACATTATACTAGTTATTTTTCCTCGGCTTTCTCATCACACCTCTTAATTATCATTGTGTATTTAAAGATGATTTTTATTAGAAATTTTGGAATAGGAATTTGTTTAATGATATTAACTTATGATTTGGAGAAAAGTATAATGAAAATATAATTAGAGTAGGTAGCGGGAGACCTGATTTATTGTAACGTCTCTGATTCTGGCCATGTGATATTGGACAGCTCACCTTTTTGGTGTCTTATTTATAACATGAGGGCTTTGGGTTAGATTTTGGTTTCCTCAAACTCTAAAATCTAATTTGACTCTATTTTGATTTAATGTTTATACTTTTTTCTTTTACTATTTCCTTTTTAAAACAAAAATTTTTAATGTTTGTTTGTTTTTGAGAGAGAGAGACAGAGACAGAGCATGGTCAGGGAAGGGGCAGAGAGTAAGGGAGAGACAGAATCCAAAGCAGGCTCTAGGCTCTGAGCTGTCAGCACAGATTCTGAAACAGGGCTTGAACTCACAAACTATGAGAGCGTGACCTGAGCCAAAGTTGAACACTCAACCAACTGAGCCACCCAGGCGCCCCAACACTTGTTCTTTTTAGCACAGATAAAACTATCATCTGCATTTTAGCCCATTAAATATGGTAGTTTATTAAAGTTAGAGGGCAAGAAGACCTGATTTTTATTCTTTACTTGCACTATTACATCTGATTTTGAAATTCAATAATGGGAAGAAATTCCATATAAAGAAGTAATTTTATAAAGAGCATTCTTTCTTTTAAACTGCTCAAGATTCTCATAGTTTTTACAGTCAGAAATAATAATTCTGGAAATCTAAATATTATAAAAGGAAATAAATTATTTTTAATAGAAAATGTTTCCACCAAAGAAGACAGGAATAGATGACTGCTACCTTCAAAGCACAGTTCTTAACTGTACAATAATACTATTAGCAACTATAATAGTAATGTTATTGAGAATTAATTTCATGCTACTGTATTGTACTAAGATTTTATATGCATTGCCTCATTTAATACTCAGGAAAATCGCTATGAGGTAAGTACTATTATCCCTATGTAATACACTAGGAAATAAAGAATTAAGGTTAAGCCTTTTCTCCTAAGGTACGTCACTGGTAAGTAATGATGCTGATATTTGGATCTATGGAATGCCACAGAGATTTTCCTCATATTTACAACATAGAATAATTATAAGAAGTTGTCAATGGTAATGCTTAACTCTATAAATATGATTTAAGCCTGAAACATTTGTGGAAAGAATAGGTCTGATGATTTGTGATGAATGGCAGTTTCCAAGTTCTCAGATTTGATCACTGCCATTTACATAGTTAACTGATGTAGTCATAAAGCAAGTTAAAGTTATTGGATAATTTTATAGCACTACTTATTTTCTGAAGAGTTAGTAAGTTCACTATAGTTTCAGAAAAGCATTCTTGGGAGTTTGAGATGTGGTTGGGTGAGTGTTGATCTATTTATTTATACACATATGTGCACATGCAAGGTGTAGCTGTAGATTAGGGTAATTAACAATCTTAGTTTGCCCAGGCTTTGGTTTCTAAATCATGGAAGTTTCTGTGCTGTGACTCGGAACCTTGCTAAAACAGGTGAAGAGGGGCAAGTGTGTGTGTGTGTGTGTGTGTGTGTGTGTGTGTGTGTGTGTGT
>NW_026058987.1:0-80577 GCF_023721935.1 Panthera uncia | reverse complement strand
TGTGTGCTAGATCATGTTTTTAGAGAGAGACAGAGATAGAGCATGCAAGTGGGGGAGGGGGGGAGGGAGAGGGAGAGAGAATCCCAAGCAGGTTCCACACCCCACATGGGGCTCCAGCTCACGAACTGTGAGATCATGACCTGAGCCAAAATCAAGAGTCAGACGCTTAACTGACTGAGCCGCCCAGGCGCCCCTCAGGTCATTTTTTTTAAATTTACTGCAACATCATGCATATAATTACGTTATCTCTTTCCTCTATTCTCCTCCTCCCTTCTTCTACACACACACACACACACACACACACACACACACACACACACACACACTGGCACCTGGCATTCACAGTAGGAGCAAAGGTAGACACCCTGAGCCAGATGCAGGTGGTGGGCAGAGGTGGTGAGGGGAGTGTGTAATTGTTCTCTGGTTGCTTCTCTTTTCTCAGAGAAATAGCAAGCAAGGTTGCCAGTTGAGAGTAAAGTTTGAAGAGGAGATTTTTGAAGTTTGAGAAGAAAGAGTATGAAAGTCTGAACTCTTTTTGAAGAGGAGATTTTTGAAGTTTGAGAAGAAAGAGTATGAAAGTCTGAACTCTTTTTGAAGTGCGCCTGTGATGAAGACAGATTGTCTCAAACAAATATAGCAGGGTCTCTAAAGTCTTTCTCTGCTGTCTCCAGTTGTGGCTGAAGTCCTACCTGGGGAATAACAAATGCTAAGTCCTCGCCCTCCTACCCCTCTCCCCCACCTCTTCCACTGTATTCTAAAGGGACTGGAAGGACTTGGAAAGACAAATCCCAGTAGGATATAGGAGAAGATAACAGAACTGCTGTTATCAGACCTCCCTTCCCCACCTCCCCTCCACTGGAAGCCAGTGATTTGAATGGAAAATAGTCAAGTTCTGTGGGGGTTCTCTCTTACATTCTTGAAAGAGGAGGGGAGGTGGTGCTCTTTCTTACCCTCCACAACCAGTGAGAGCCTACCAGTTGAGATTGAAGGTGACCATATCAAGGGGGCATGGGCATCTATTTCCAAGTTGGATGTCTCAAGGCCTATTTAAGAGGGATGGGTGAAATGTAAGACAGCAACAGGTGGGAAGCCTGCACTCCCACTGCTGGACATGAGCAGGAAGGACGAGTTTCCCTTGGGCTGAGGGGACTCCTCAGAAGACAGCTGTCTTGAGCCTTTCCTACTAGTGCTCCACCAATGAGAATGGTCTCAGGGCAACATCTGAGAGGAGCAAGGAGCCTCAGAAGAGAGAGGGGAAGAATGTCCCCTTTTTTCCTCCAAGTCCCTTGGGCCCAGGGCTGATGGAGGTGGGGAGCATGGAGGGCATGACATGGAAGTTTTAGAATTGATTAAACTGGGCTGGGATTCCCACTTCTGGGTATAAATCCAAAGGAAATGAAAACAGGGCCCCAAAGGGTCTGCACTCCCGTGTCACTACAGCATTATCCACGATAGCCAAGATATGAAAACAACCTAAGTGTCCATCAACAGAAGAATGGATAAAGAAGATGGGGTATATGCATACACACAATGGGATATCATTCAACCATGAGAAAGAAGGAAATCCAGCCATTTGTGATAACAGGGATGGGCTTCATTTAGGGCATTATGCTAAGCCAAACAGAAAAGACAAATACTGCATGGTATCACTTATATGTGGAATCTTTAAAAAAGGTCAAACTCCTAGAAACAGAGTAGGAAAGTGGTTGCCAGAGGCTGGGAGGTGGGGAAATAGACAGAGGTTGGTAAAAAGGTACAAACTTTCAGCTGTAAGATGAAGAAGGTCTGAAGATATGAGGTGAAACATGGTGACTACGGTGGATAACACTGTATAATATACTTGAAATTTGTTAAGAAAGTAGACCTTAAATGTTCTCACCACGCACTCCACCCCCAAATATAAATATGTGCAGTGATAGGTGTGTTAATTAACTAGATGGCAGGAATCCTTTCACAATATAAATGTGTATCAAATCACCACGATGTACACTTTAAATATCTTACAATCTTTTATGTCAATTATGCCTCAATAAAGTTGAAATTAAAAAAAAATACTTGACTGGTTTTGTTTTTTTTTAAGTTTATTTATTTATTTTGAGAGAGAGAGAGAGAGAGAGAGAGCGAGCTGGGGAGGGGCAGAGAGAGGGAGAGAGAGAGACTCCCAAGCAGGCTCCACGCTGTCAGCTCACAAACTGTGAGATCATGAACTAAGCCAAAATCATGAGCTAGAAGCTTAACTGATTAAGCCACCCAGGCACCCCTGGACTGGGTTTTTAGTACACTCCCCACCCCCACCCCCAACAAAGGACCAAAAACAATGTGATATTCTAAGGGACAGGAAAAGCAGCTTCCACACAGTACTGTGAAGGCAGTAGTTGGAGAAAAATAAAATCATGTTTGCTTCTTACTAAATTCAGATGACTTACCAAACTAGCTACAGAGGTAAAACAGGTCATGCCTCAGATTCCACTTGTTAAAATGCTCTTCTGCTCTTTTCTATACTGTAAGATTTAAGCAGGTCTACTGTTTGGCCAGTGCTAATAGAACTCTAGTGTTCTGTCTATTCTAGGCTCCTAACTACTGGAAAAAGACACTTCAGAACAACCAGGAGAAATGTTTCCTCTTGTCTTACATCTGCAGAAAGGCACACACTATTCTGTGCTATAAAGTCAGTTCTTACCAACTGGGAAATTGAAAGCAGTCATGAGGGTCACCTTAATATTCTGCTTAGGAATCTTGTATAAATGTTGTATGTCTTGTATAAATCTTGTATGTGTTTTCTATTATTCTAAAACTGTGCTCAGAATATTTATACAAAGGAGTCTTTTAAGACATCTGAATTTAAGACGTATGACAGTGTTCTGTGAATTGTAGCCCAGCATGCTTGAACGTCTGCAATTCCAATTGCTTGTCTTACCAAAGAACCTGTTTTTGCTTTTGTAATATATAAAACGTGTTTGTTTTCTGAAATATATAAATACGTGTGAGAGTTTTTTGAGACAGAAAATGAACTTAGGAATTTCCTTCTCCCTTTATGTATAAAAGAATAATAAATTCCATGTCCTTGCTTGAGTCCTGCTTCAAATACAGAGCTGTGTAGGTCAGCACATGTGCATGGTTAAAGCATCAGACTCTCCGTCTCTCACAGTGCATCACAGGTCACTCTGGGCAACCGTGAAGTAGCAGGTGTCTGAACAGATGTGTCTGAAACAGATGTGGAACCGCATGTTGAAAGCATTCACATCAACACAATTTGATGAACCTCCTATTTATTGAATGTCTCTCATGAGCCAGCAGACAGGCCACAAAGAGAATAAGATAATTCCTCACAAGGAACCTGAGTTTGTCCTCAGAAGACACCCAATCACCACTCAACAGGATCAGTGTGGTGACAAGCCTGGAGACAGAAGGCTGTGGGTATATGAGGAGAAAGTGGCCAAGTGCCCGGATAATCACAGCAAGTTTCACCCAGAAGGTTCTACCTGAGCTGGGGCTTGAAGGATGAGTAAGCATCTACCAGGTGGAAAAGGAGAGGGAAGAGCATTAAGAAATGGAGAAAGGGGGTGAGTATTCATTGGAACATGATTAGAAGTTCAGCATGACTGATATGTAAAGATAACTCTGGAGGGCAAGGAGGAAGGCAAGACTGGAATTAAGGGACCAGACAGGAGGTAATTAACAACATTCATTTAATATATACTGATCAAGTACCTCCCATGTTCCCAGGCACTTTGCTAGGTTGTGTCTAGAGGAAAGTAAAGACAAGCCAAGAGAAAACAACAAAACTGGCAACTCGTTAAGTGTCATGGCCAGCAAAGTACAGAGTACAGCTTGGAGCAGCATCTCCCCAGACTTGAGTAGCCTGGACTGCAGAAATCCAACTGAAAAATACTGGTGCAAGAAAGTAAAAGAGTAACAGATGTGAAGGACATTTAGGAGGCAGACCATCTGGCAGATGCTATTGGGACCCCACATACCTCCTTCACTCTTCCCATGCACTGTACAGCTTGCCATTGCAAGCACCTCTGAGTCTTTGCCTGAAGACATTTGTGTCTGGCTTGCACAAAAGACAGGCCAAGAAGTACCAGGCAGTTAGCGTCCCTAGGAGTGGTCCTCAACCAATGCCAAATGGAAGGTGACGGATGGACACCCCAGGTTTGCTTGCCCCTTGCGGGGGACAACTCTTGAGGAGTGCCTTACAGAGAACCCAGATGGACTAGTCCCAACTGGCCAGAGTGCTGACCTGCTCATCACACCTTGTGCTGGCTTCCCTCCCTTCTCCTCCCTGTCTCACTTCCCATTTTCCTACCAGGGCTTCCTGGAATCACCTCCCAAATAAACTACTTGTTATTGAATCTTTGTCTCAAAGTCCACTTTTGGAGAACTCAACCTGAAACACACAGAAAAAACTTAGTGAAAGATTAGATGATGAAAATGAAGACTCAAATATGGGGCCATGAGACTTCTAGCTTGGGGAGATACTGACTTCTATCAACTGAGATAAAGGACAGAAAGAGGGACAGAGTCAGGGAGGACAGGATGAATTTGGAAAGACAAGCTTCAGGTGCTCAAGGGATATGTTACCTCAAAATTCCTGGGGTACAAGGTTAAAACTCTTGACTTTGGAAAAAATGAAAAGAAACTGGACTACATAAGAGGAGAAACCATGAGAAATGATGTCACATCTCTCTAAAGGGTAACTACAGTATCTTCCTTTGACCCAAGAGAATACAAAGCCCTGGCTGTCTTTTCCAGCCGGTTTCTGTATTCTAGTTTCTCATAGTTGGAGGGACTCACTCCTTTAAAACCATACATAACTCCCCACCAGCAGCCAGCAATAGCAGCTGTAGAATCACTGTCTCCACCATGGAAAAAGGCTCGATGGGCAAGCTCCTTCCAGGAGTCTCCTGCAGCCAGGATGGCATCATAAGCAATCATGGGGGCATCGTGTCCACTGCTGCCACCCCAGCCAGAGTAGCTCACGGAGGTATAGAACTGATCCCTCTCCTTCACATCAAAGGGCTTGGGGAAGGTAGGGGCTGATTTGCCATCCAAAATCCCTCTAAGTTTTAGGTATTTTTCCCATTGGTCTTGGAAGTAGGACCTGTAGGAAGGAAAAATTCTATAGTCAATTGAAAAAATAAATTTGAAAACCATAAGGAAAGGTAGCAGATTAATGTATGAATAGGGAAAATTCCAAGATGACTTCAACTTCTTGTACTAATATCAAAATTGTATTAAATAATCAAAATGAGGGATGCCTGGGTGGCTCAGTCAGTTAAGGGTCCGACTCCTGGTTTTGGCTCAGGTCATGATCTCATGGTTCTGTGAGTTCAGGCTCCACACTGGGCTCTGCACTAATGGTGTAGAGCCTGCTTGGGATTCTCTCTTTCCCTCTCTCTCTCAAAAGAAATAAACTTTTTAAGAAATGCTTTAAAAAATCAAAGGAGGGGCACTTGGATGGCTCAGTCAGTTGAGCCTTGATTTTGGCTCAGGTCATAATCTCATGGTTTGTGAGATTGAGTCCCACATCAAGATTCTCTCTCCCCCCCCCCCCCCCCCCCCCACTCTCTCTCTCTCTCTCTCTCGGTCTCAAAATACATAAATAAACATTTAAAAAAAATAAAAATGAGCTCTAAGTGGCATTCATTCAATAAATTTTTGCCAAGGATTAATATAAACAAGGCATTGATAGTTGTTGCTGAATAAAGAAGATATATAGCAAGGTAAAGGTGAGAAATAAAGGTCTATTTTTCCTGAATTGAGAATAATGTCAAGGGTCACCTTTCAAGGGTGGAACTTACTTATTTTACTTTATTTTCTTAAGAAATCTTGTATATATTTAAAGTATACAACATGATTTAATATACTGATACACAGTGAAAAGATTACTATAGTCAGGCTAATTAACACATCATTTCCTTACATACTTCTATTGTGGTTTTTTTTTAAGATAGAACTTTGGAACATCATGACCATTAAGTGATTTCAGCAGAAAGTTTCTGGATATTTTTATTCTAAGAAAGGTGATGTGACGTGAACTCACTAAAAAGGGAAATTGTGGCTTACCCCTTATTAATTAGCTGGTGAAAAAAGCCTATCTCTGGGGCACTCTAACCAAAGATTTCAAAATATTGTGTGTCAAGACAACACTGAATAAACAAGTTCCAGGAAATAAGCAGGGAAGTTCATAGCAGTATAGGATAGCCAAAAAACTATAGAAAGGTGGAATACAAAATAGGATCCCTATACAACAGGGAAGCACCACAGGTGTAACTACTCATTGAGGTCTTCACCTGGCTACTTGGTGGCAACCACTGCTGGCACTGAACTTGAAATCCTTAGCAGGTGGGCTGGAGTTGGGGGTGCTGAACCCAGCAGACAGCAAAACTAGATGGTGAGAACCACGATGGTGCTTTGATCTATGAATTCTAGGCACACATGTGCATGCCTGTGCACACACAGATGCAATCATTTTCTAGCAGGAGCGGGCACCTACCAACTCACCAGTGTTGAAGATTCTTCTCCAAAAAGTAGCCTGATTGGATAATGTACTTTTTAGCTTCTGGTAGCACCTCCATCATTTCTTTTCCCCACTGCCTGGGAGGCTTGTTGTTCACAGCATAGGCTGTAAAAAGAGCAGAAACAAGAGCTCCCAGGTAGCCTGTAGGGTGGTGATGGGTCATCCTGCCACTCTCGATGCTCACCTGGATCAGCGTGTCCAGCTGTCTGTGGTGGGGGAACCTGAGACCGATGCACATAGCACGCATGGCAGCCCCGCAGCCGCCCTCGTGCTTGTTAAAGGGAATCCTCCAGCCATTGGCCTTGTCTGGCTCCAGTAGCATGGCATTCTGCACTGAAGCACCCCCTGGGAAGAGTCAGGTAGAGCAGAGGGTCAGTGTAACCAAAGCAAAGGCCCTGGCAGGAAGACAGAACCAAGATCAGTCTCTAAGTTTCTTTGATGGAAAGGGAAAGCCAAAAAAGTATGATGATGAACGCTCCCAAACTCCAAACCCCAAGCCAACACTGTCCTTTACTCTCCGTACAACCCTTAGTATGATTATTAGGAAAGAATCAGATTCATATAGAGTCTTGGAGTCTTTATCAGTTATTACTGAGACATCACAATAACTCAAAAAGGTAGGTTTAACATATTATTCTCTTGTTTAAATTAATAAGCAAAGGGATCCCCTAGGTGGCTCAGTCGGTTAAGCATCTAATTCTTGATTTCAGCTCAGGCCACGATCTCACGGTTCGTTACATTGAGCCCTATGTTGGGCTCTGCTTTGCCAGCGTGGAGCCTACTTGGGATTCTCTCTCTCTCTCTCTCTCTCTCTCCTCCTCCTCCTCCTCCTCCTCCTCCTCCTCCTCCTCCTCCTCCCCAGCTTGCACATGTACATGTGCTCTCTTTCTCTCTCTCTCAAAATAAATTAATATTTTAAAAAAATGAATAAATAAGCTGAGGCTCAGAGCTTAATTAAGAACCTTGCTCAAAATCACATAACCAGCTAATCAGTGGCCCCATAAAAACCATCAGACTCCAAGCCCAAGCCTTTAAAGAACCCAATGGAACCTGAGGATTAGAGATCCTGAATGTCAGAAAGAGGTTGCGGATTCTAGAGTGAGGAGCACCAGGCCTCGGAAAAGGAGCAACGAGCCTTTGGATGCCCTATGTGTTTTGTAATCCTTTTTTTTTTTTTAAACTTAATATATCTTTCCATATCAGTAGATATTTATCTGCATTATTTTAAAAGGCTGTGAATGTGTCACTACAGATAAATAAATTAAAGAACATCTGGGTTGTTTCTATCTTTGTCACAACTACAAAATATAACTGTCTTCTTGATGTTTACATCTCAATCAACATTTTAAATGACTGCCTTGGGGCTGCTTTATTCTCCACCGCCAGGACCTCCAGTGGCTGCACTCACCTGGTGCTCGGCCATCCATGTCTCCCATGCAGTCTTGGTAATGCTTAGCAAGTAGGGAATATAGGTGAGCCAAATCCAAGATTTTCCCAGCTTCCACAAGAGCTTCTGCCGTGGCCAGGTGCATTACTGTGTCATCGCTGACTCTCCACCTCTCCACATCTATGGTGTCCAACCCACCAAGCTGGGCCAGCTGCTGGTGAATCTTTTCTCCATCCCGAAGAAACTCCCACTTCCCATTGAAGTACCCTAAGGCATCTCCAGCTGCGCTCAGCACCATGGCAGCCACATACCTCTCCATCAGTCCCTCACACATGATGAGGCGGTGTCTGGGGGAATATTAAGATATACAGAGGATGAGGAAAAAGAATTGGAAAAAATAATGGGCCCCTCTACATTGTATTGAGCACTTACTAATTGTAGGCATTGTATTAAGTGCATCTCATGTAATACAACTGCTCTATGAGGAATGTATTAGACCCATTTTATACGTGAGTAAATTGAGGATCATCAAGATAACACAGTATCAGAGACGTTATGTGCCTTGTCTTAGGTCACAAAGCTAATAGGTGGCAGGACTGGGATTCCAGCTTAGGTCCATCTGACTCCACAGCCAACGATTTTAACTGATTCCATCTTTGCCTCTCTTTGAGTGGCAAGCCCATTAAATTCTGCAAGTCGAACCAAGCTTGTCATTTTCTTTTTAGTTGGGATTTGGCCTTGGAAGTGCATCCCTCCTTTATTAAATAATAGTACTTTCCACTGGCATCACAATGCACAGTTTGCAAAGCACCTGCATATTCTCTACCTCAGTAGTAGGCAGGGATTAGTGTATATATTTCACAGGTAAGAAAACTGAGGCTCAGAGATGGTAAATTGACACAACCAGTGAATGGAGGCACTGAGACCCAAATCTTCTGGTTCCAGGCCACTCTGCCTCAACACAGATCTACTTACCTTGGGCAACCTTTTTGTGCCTCAGCCTCCACATCTCTAAAATGGTGACAAAAATAGTAACAACCTCACCAGTTTATTGCGAGAAGTAAATAAATTTTTGTAAAGCACCTACAACAGTGTTTACCACATAGTAAGCACCATTTTTATTATTCGTATGCAACCAGGGGAAAAGATTTTTCTGTTATTCAACTAGAATACTTTCTCCCCACCACGTTCCTTTCAACAGCAATATTTTAATTTTGTCTTCCTGCTAAATGATTTGACTTAAACAGTCTTGGGATCTCAGATTCCCTCCATGGATCTAATCCCTGGTGAAGTGCTGGTTTCCCTGTAGTTGCATTTCCAATTTCTGGTTGTATCGTATCGCCTGCAGCATTCATGTTCAAAGTCCTTCACCATCTGCCCCTACTCTATCCACCTACTTCACTCGCATAGGCCAGGCACTTTTAAAAGTGCCTAGCTGCAGTTGGGCTTGCTAACTTCCCCCTCAGTTCAAGCTCTTTCCTGGAACCCACCACGCCCTTCCTCCCCTCCACTTACCTAAAACCTTTTACTCAGGGTTATGTTCAAGTCCTAGGACTTCCAGGAGTCCCCTTTCAGTTGCACTGCTGTGGGCCAGGGAATGCAGGCTGGCAAGCACCTGGAGAAGAGTAAATAATGAAGATGGGTTGAGCATACCAAAACCGAGTTACGGATCTTGCTGAGTTTCTCGACTCACAAAGGGTATTTATAAAATGTTACTTACATATTTTATTATTTATAAACGATGCCTAGGAACTGGAGTTCAGGCTCCTGGGTCTGGCTCTGCCAAGAATCAGGTGCATCACTGTGGACAAACCACCCACTCTGGACCTCAACTTTCCCATCAGTAAATAGGAGAGTGGAGGGTCCCATCTTGCGCTGAGACCTTCAGAGACTAAGCTTAGTTGGCTTTTGAGGACCACATTTGAATGCCCGGTATGCTCTCAGCTTCTTTTCTGCAATTCCTTCTAGCTCCACCCGAATGTGTGTTTTTTTGTGAATGTGTGTTTTTGTGCGTTGCAAGCTGGGGGGCGGGGGGATCGATGACCATCTCTTTCCTTGGAAATGTTAACATGTACATGTACATGTTAACATTTACATGTCACCCTCCTGCTTTCAGAACACAGTCCTTAAACTCTACTGCCATTTACATTCTTCGCCCCCAAACTATAAATTCGAATAAATTCAAAACTACGGTCTGTGCACATCTTCTTCCTGGCAGTCTTCCCCTTTTTGATTTCGTTTTATTTACTTATTTTGGTGGGGAGGAGGGTGAGAAACGCCCAGGCAGGGGGGCGGGGTGGGCACCTGCTCACCGCCGGAGAGGCGAGCGCTCTTGGAACGCTGGGCTGGACTTGCGGGTCCTCGTCCCCGAGGACGAGTTGGAGGACCCAGGGCAGGCAGGCCCGGGCACTGCCAGGAGGAGGGCGCCGGCTGAGGTGCTGGAGGACGGCGGGGAGGAGTACCTGATCGCCGAGTACTGAAACACGCCCGGGACCAGGGAGGGGCCGAGCGCCGAGAGTTCAGGGTACGCGGAAGGCCTGGCTGCATCCGGTGTGTGGTGACTCACGGCCCACCCCGAGCGGAGCGCCCAGCTCAAGGGCGGAGCCGCGCAGCCGCGCTAGGGAACCGCGCGCAGGTTCAACAGACCGTGGACAACAGCTCCTCGCCTTCCCCGCAGCGCTGTGGCCTTCTGCGCCCGAACAGGGGCAATGGGACCTGCGTCACTGGCTACCTGGGCTGGGGACAGGGCTGGGTAGAGCCTGGCATTTCGGAATGTCAGGGCTCAGGGAGCCAGACTCTCAATCCGAGTGTCCATAACTCACCTGTAGCCCCTTAATGACGCTTCGGCCTTTCCTCTGACCAGCTGTTCTGGGTTCTGGTGAGCCAGTGTGTGACCAAATACTGGGGAAAGGGTACGGAGTTCAAGGCTTTTGTCGGGGTTCTGAGCCCATCCCATAAAACAGGAAAATAATAGCATCTACTTCTTATGGTGGTTGTAAGGATTAATTTTATTTTTATATTTTTTATAATTTTTTAGATTTTTTTTTTTTTTTTGAGAAAGCGCAACAGGGGGAAGGGCAGAGAGAAAGGGGACAGCGGATCCCAAGCAGTCTCTGAGCAGTGGGATGTGGGGTTTGAACTCATGAACCCAACTGTGAGATCATGACCTGAGCCAAAGTCAGATAGATGCTCAAGGTACTGAGCGACGCAGGTGCCCCAGGATTAAGTTAATATAAATTCATCATTTATTTGGTAGCAGTTTAGAAGTTTTGAATCCTGATAGTAAATAAAAGCAAAGAAAAACTAACAGTATTTTTGTTTGAATAAATTAATGTCACTTTTGTAAAGAATTAGAATCACCATATGTATGAAGTCTATACACCAAAATTTTAATTTGCTATGTCTTTAATTTTCTATGCTATATCCTTCTGGCTATAACTACCCAGACTAAGTCTGAGAGTTTTTGTTTTCAACTGAGATACAATTTACATGTAGTGAAATGCACTTATTTGGTGTGCTGTTCAATGAGTTTATATTTATAACCATAATCAAGATACAGAATATTTTCATTACTCCATAGAGTCCCCTTGTGCCCTTTTCCAGTCAAACCCCCACCTCTACCTCCACCGTTAGCCAAAGTGACTTTTTGATCCTTTACAAAAATCAACTCACTCAACCTCTGAAGATGTAGTCAGAGAAAGTTTCCTAGTGAGGGACATTTTTAATAAGCATCCCTATCAAACTCATAACTATTTCAGTTTAAGATGTCTGTTCATAAATATTCTGCATATTACACAGTGCTCTTTCCGTAAAAATCCATGAGAAAGTGTGTCTTTGGCTTGAATATAAATAATAACTGGTGGTGTTCTTAGCCATTAGTTTCCTTTTACTTTATGATGCCTGTGGACCTTGCTATCACTTAGATAGACTACTGACTCATTCATGCTACTGAATGGCTGCAGGTGGAGGTTTGTGCAGGACCTCTGAGGCATAGTGTTGTCATCCTTCACCACCCTGTTGTTACCAATCCCCATACTTTATTAGCTCCATCCCTGCTGAAATTACATTTTTTTTTTTTTTTTTTACTGTGGTTGATTTATGTAGTGCCTTCTTTAGCATCCCAGTGCATAAGGCCAGCTAGTATCTGTGCCTTACTTGGGAAGAACAACAATACTGAAACCTCTTCTTCCTTTTTTAAAAAAACCTTTTATTTAAATCTAAGTTAGTTAGCATATAATGTAGTAATGGTTTCAGGAGGAGAATTTAGTGATTCATCACTGATGTATAACACCCAGTACTCATCCTAACAATTGCCCTTAATACCTGTCACCCATTTAGCCCACCACCCCACCCAACACCCCTCCAGCAATCCTCAGTTTGTTCTCTGTAAGAGTCTTTTAAGGTTTGCCTTCCTGTTTTTTTATTTTATTTTTCCTTTCCTTATCCTATATTCATCTATTTTGTTTCTTAAATTCCACATATGAGTGAGATCATACAGTATTTATCTTTCTCTGACTGACTTATTTCGCTTAGCATAATACACTCTAGTTCCATTCACATTGTTGCAAATGGCAAGATTTCATTCTTTTTGATCACCAAGTAATATTCCACTGTGTGTGTGTATGTATATATATACATGTGTATAGACATGTGTAGGTATATAGATAGATAGATAGATAGATAAATAGATAGATAGATACGACTTCTTCTTTATCCATTTGTCATTCGATGGACTTTTGGGCTCTTTCCATAATTTGGCTGTTGTTGATAGTGCTGCTATAAACATTGCCCCTTTGAATCAGCATTTTTATATCCTTTGGATAAATACCTAGCAGTGCAATTGCTGGGTCTTAGGGTAGCTCTATTTTTAATTTTTTGAGGAACCTCCATACTGTTTTCCAGAGTGGTTGTACTAGTTTGCATTCCCCCCAGTGCAAAAGAGTTCCCCTTTGTCCACATCCTTGTTGTTTCCTTGGTTGTTAATTTTAGCCATTCTGACAGGTGTGAGATTGTATCTTATTGTGCCCTGATGATGAGTGATGTTGAGCATATTTTCATGTGAAACGTCTTCCTTTTGACAAACCTTAAAGGCTGATCTAGATGACCTAAAATTTCCTGGAGGTTATGCCCTATTACAATAGGTAGATGACTTGCTTCTCTGATCCTTGCTCAAGCCTCTTCACAGGTGGACAGCATCCATTTGTTAAAGCTTTTGGCCTTAAAGGGACATAAAGTCTCCAAGAAGAAATTGTCGTTTGTTCAAACTCAGGTTTGATATATAGGGCACCTGATTTTGGAATAAGGACTACATTTAGATCCAAATAGGCTTCATGTCATCTTGAACTTAACCAAAAACCAAATACCAACAATGAGATTTTTGGAGCTAGTTAGCGACTGACTGTAGAAATTGTCCAGACTTCTCTCTTGTGGCCCATCCCTATAAGTTTTACTAAAATCTATAAACCTGACTGTATTATTTAAGAAGACTAAGATGACTTAAAGTCTTAGGAAAGCTTAATAAATCCCTCTTCCCTTGGACATCCCAATTATCAACTTCTCTTCTATGTTAAAAGGAAGGGAATGCTCTTATGGTACTCACCCAAAAACATGGGGCCCACCGTTGACACAAACAGTATTATAGCCAACAGCTAGACCCTATGGTACAAGGGTACCTCTCCTTGTCTCAGCCATTTCTGCCACAGTCCTTTCAGTCAAGGCCACTGAAGAAATAATCATGAGATTCCTCCCCTACAACTATTCTTGTACTCCACGTGGTAGAAGCTTTCTAAATTCTCACCATACTCAACACCTTTCATCTAGTCACCTTGCCTCCTGTAAAATCTTTTTGCTAACCACTTCTCCCAAGATTCTTCCTCACTGTAATAACCTTAACCCTGCTATTTCATCTCCCTTCTTCCACTGACGAAACCTGTCACGACTGCTTAATACCGACAAATCTCCTTCTGACCCCCATGGTGACCTACAAGAAACTGCTCTGAATAATGCTAACCTTTCATGGTTTACTGATGCTTCTTTTTAAAAGGTGAAAATGATACATATTGTGCTAGCTATACAACTGCAACTCCTTTTGAAGTTATTTGGGTGGCACCATTGCCTTTGGCTACCTCAGCCCAGCAGGCCGAATTGTACGCTGAGGCCTGCATTTAGCCAAGGGCAAACTGCAAATATTTATACTGACAGTAGATATGCCTTTGGAGTGGCTCATGACTTTGGAGTGCTACAGAAACAGTGAGGCTTATTATGTGCCATACAATTATTAGATGCTATACTTTTACTAGCTGCTTTCACTGTCATTCAGGTCCCTGGGCATTCCAAACCACCTTGCTGATGTTTCCACCAAGAACACTGCTCTAGGGGCTCCTGAGTGTCAGTTGGTTAAGCGTCTGACTTTGGCTCAGGTCATGATCTTGCAGTTTGTGAGCTCAAGCCCCACATTAGGTGTCCTGCTGTCAGCACAGAGCCTGCTTCAGATCCTCTGTCTCCCTCTCTCTCTGACTCTCTCCCACTCACACACTCTCTGTCTCTCAAAAATAAACTTAAAGGGTCACCTGGGTGGCTCAGTCAGTTAAGCATCTAACTTTGGCTCAGGTCATGATCTCACAGTTCGTGGGTTCGAGCCCCATGTTGGTCTCTGTGCTGACAGCTCAGAGCCTGGAGCCTGGTTTGGATTCTGTGTCTCCCTCTCTCGCTGCCCTTCCCCAGCTCATGCTCTGTCTCTCTCTCTCTCTCAAAAAATAAACATTAAAAAAAATAAAAATAAAAAATAAACATTAAATACATACATACATACATACATACATACATAAAAGAACACTGCTCTCAAAAGAATCAACAACCAAGCCTCTGTCATGGTCCAAAAGGATGTTCCCCCAATGATAATCTAGAAAAAATGGCTAGAGAGGCTCAACAATTGTCCCCAGAAATGCAAAAACAAAATTAGAAATCTACTAACTTTTGGTTCAATAAAAAGAGAAGTTTGGTTTGGCCCAAATAGAAACCCAGTCCTACCAGAGGCCTTAAAATTCCCATTTCTGACTACTGTACATGCATTGAATCATTGGTCCACTGATAAAATTATAACTTTTATGAACCCATACTGGTGAGAAAATACCTATAGAGCTGCAAAAAGTGCTTATTTTGCTTGCTCCACCTGCCCCAGATACAACCTAGAGAAATACAAAATACAGCTGCTGCTGGAAACTTTAAATTCCCCAATGGGCCATTCGAGGTTTGGCAAATGGATGTCATTCAGCTTTTTCCACCTCAGGGATAAAATTATGTTTTAGTCATGGTTTGTATGTTTTCTCACTGGACATATGTTTTCTCTCCTTTTAGGCAAGTTACTGCCCCTTCTGTGGCTAAAATCCTATTAGAAAAGATTATGTCTAGCTGGGGAACCCCCCTCGAACTGCATAGTGACTGGGTAACTCACTTCATTGGTCAAGTGCATCAGAAGGTCTGTGCTACTTGGACACTTGTACAACACTTTGTGCTTACCACCCTCAATCCTCACATCTAGTTAAATGTACCAATAGCATCATTAAGACTCAGTTGGCAAAAATTGTAGAGACTCCTCAAATACCCTGTGGCCAAAGGCAATGCCATCAGTCCTTCTAAGTCTTAGGTCCACACCTTCCGGAACTCATACACTTGCACCCTTTTTGATAATCACACGGCACCCAATGCACCTTGCTCCTGTGTCCTTTGATATACAGCTGATTAAAGGAAGATATACTTCAATAGTATAAAGACCTAATTGCTTCTGTTCAAAATAACCATGCTTTAGTAGAACCATCTTTCCATAGTACACTCCCAGGAGGTGAATACCTCAAGCATTACTCCTTATAACCCAGAGGTTTTTTCTCTTGGAAAAGACAGACTAGACTCTCTTCAACTTCATTGCAACAACCCCTAGAAGGGGCTGTTTACAAACCCTAATTCTGCCAAAATCTAGGGAATAACCCTTGGACCCATGTGTCACATCTAAAGAACGCACCAAACCCCAACTGGGCCTGCACATCAACTGGTGACCTGAAAGTAAAGATTTCCAGGAGTTGAAGCAGATGGCAGCTGAAGGAGACAGCTTTCCTAAGATAACCAGCCAAGGCCTATAAACCTTCTTTCCCTTGCTCATTTTCACCCTTTCTTCAATCTCTCTTTCATTGTATGCATTTGCCAATCCCATGTAAAAGGGGGAAACTGCTCCAATTGTTAGATTTGCCATCAGAAAACTCAAATCTGTCCATTATAGCAGTGACTCCTTAGTTCAACCTGTAATGAATTTTGCTGAAATCCCAGATGCCACTGTATGCCCAATTGTTCCACAGGTCCCTTTTATAAAGTTAGAATACTAAATCCATATACCTGTGTTCCTTACCTCAATTTAACCCAACCCTGCAGTGGGAGAATGAGATCCATTAAAAATATATATAAAAGATACTGCACAGCATTCAGCATAAATCAGACTATTTGTAGGCTTGCTTTCAAACCCATGTATTAGGGTGGGCTTTCAATATGTAATAATAACACTGTTGGACTTTTGGCTGAATGTTGCTAATGCCTCCATTACCAACCAAAGGGTCCATAAATACTAATACTTGTGAGAGAGCCCTATGTACTCCACTTGGCTACTCCTCATATGAGGAGGTTTTGGCAATGGCCCCTATACTTGGGCAGCTCACTGTCATGATGGCTGGAGGATCAAAGGACAATGTGCTCTTCCTGTATTTACTGTTCTGTTTTCTCTTCATAACAAACCAGAAGCCTACCACTGGTCTACCCCATTAAGCCTCCACAGCCATCTTAAACAGGAACTTCCAGAAGGCATTCAGGACTTTGGGTTTGCTGGAGGAAAAGACTTTCTCCCTTGGACCAGAGTAAGTACCAATGAACACATGACCAGAAATCTGTCCCTGATATTGGGAGAGTTAACCAACCATAGCCAAGACAATAGGGGCCCAAACACAGTCACGTGACTCGCTGCCTAAAGTAGTTTTGGATAATTGAATGGCCCTCAATCATCTACGTGCTGAACAAGGAAGGGTTTGAATAGGCAAGACCACCTGTTGCACATGGATAAATTCTTCTGGGGGACGTAGATGCCCAACTGCATAAAATTAGGGAATAAGCACATTGGCTATAATAAATTTCATGTAATGATCCATGGTCCTTTGGCTTCTGGTTACCTTCAGGTTGGGGTTCCCAGTTTAGAACCATCTCACAAACTGGATTTGTCACATTGCTTTTAATTCTGTTTTGTATAATAATTTTTAAGCTTTGTACCCATTACCTGTCAAACCTTTGTAGAAGCAACATACCAAATAGGGTGATGCTACTCACCCTCAACTCAACACTTCAAGATGATCTCCAATGGTTATTTATGACCCTGATAAGATATAAACTTTAGATGGGAAATGCCTGAGAGTTCTTTCCCCTACCCTTCCTTGTTACTCAAATGTGACCTCAATGTTTTCTCCAACCTGTGCACTTTCCCTCTGACATGGGACATGACAACCAGGAAAGGTCCTTCCCGGTACCAAGGGACAAAATCACTAAATGCAGAAAAACTGACTCTTGATCAGTGATGCTTTCAAGGAGATGTCTTGAACAAAAGGGGGAAATGTGAAGATAAATAAAAGAAAGCCTCATTCAAAATGGAGTCAGGCCGCCCTGAAGAGGAAAGCTCTTATGCATATACCATGCATTACAGCTTATTTTATATACAGCTTCCTTTACTACCCCAACTAGAGGGATGAAGATTTTCTTCTTGCCCAGCAACAACCCAGCCAGTGAGAAACTGCCACATCTCAACCATTGAGAAGTAGCCACAACCCTGAACTCTGGCTCTCCTCTAATAAACTTTCATTCAAAACCACCCCTCCCAACTTTCTCCATTCCTCTATAAAAGCAAGCCCCTCTCATTTGTTCTCTGGATCTTGACTATGTTTTACCAGAGTTTGCATGTCCCAAATTGCAATTCCTCTATTCCTGCATAAACTCATTTTGCTGGTAAAATAACTGGCTATTTTATTTTTAAGGTTGACAACACCTACTGACATTTTTTCTTCTTGGTCAAACATTGGAAAATGTTTCTCATCAAGGACATCAAGGACATGGTCAGAAAACCAAAGAACAATCTGTCAGTTGGCTCCAAATAACTGCAATAACCATTACACTCTTCTATACCCCCCCAACACTCCCCATACTCACCAGGCTTAAATAATAAAGACACTTATTATCTTACATAACAAAATGTCTACACATATCTAGATTATCTTACTATATATATATATATATATATATATATATATATATATAACAGAAATACAGAAATCCCCAGGGTTAATTATTTGTTATCATCAAGTATCCAGTTCCTTTCATCTCTCTGCCCCACTAGTCTCACTGTGTTAGCTTTGTCCCCAAGCTGGCATCTCTGACAGATATAAAGTCCAATTACAATTACAGACAATGTCCAATGGGAAAAGACACTATCTCTTCTTTTAAGGATGAAGAAGCTGTTAAGAAAGCCTCCTCCCGTGCTCCCCTCCAAGACTAAACCAATCACTGTTAGATTATGAGGGTTTTTTTGATCAAGGATAAAACATCTTCCCTGAGAGATGGATACTTATACAAAAATCAAGATTTTGTTCATAAAGGAAAGAGTGAATGCTAATCTGCCAAGAACTAATATTTATCTGGCATTTTACTAGTGCTAGACATTAGCGTAGATACTAGAAAGACAGAGACATTGAAGATTTAGTTCCCCATCCCCAGTTTTATTGAGGAAGACATATTGCAAGTATCTTCATTAGTCACCAATTCAGTATTATTTGCCATTTTGAGGCTTTTGCTGAGAAACAAACTTGAGGGACTCAAACCTAATCTCTGAGATGTTTCATCTGTAAGGTGGAAATAATGGTACTTTTCTTAAAGAGTTGTTAACAATGTCCAGGAGTGATCTTTATATATCCTACAGACATTAAAGACCTACTGTTACCAGGTATATGCTATGACATAGGACCTTCTCTCATGGAGTGAACCCAGCCATGTGATCTCATTTTAGGCTGCTGACTCATGATATTTTTAAAATGTTTTTTTAATACAGTGTTTACATTTTTTAATGATAAAAGTAATGCATACTTTCAGCAGAAATGTTGGGAAAGCTTCTAAAAATCTTTCCAAAAGAAATACCCACACTTGTTCATGAAGATAAGTGTTCCCGAATGTTCTTTGCAGAATTGTTTCTAATAGCTGAAAGTTGGAAATAACCTCAATATCTGTTTACAGGGAAGTAAGTTTGTGTTTCCTTTTCCTAAATCATGGCATAATTATGGAACTGTTTAAAACCATGAGGCGGATATTTAAATCAGTGGACTTTGGGTAAATAATCAAGCTCACATGGAAAGAGCTTAGAGATATTTTGTTAAGTAAAAATATCAAATTTGAGAATGAAGAATATATATGGTCTTATGTAAAAAAAAAAAAAAGAAGAGCTGTGTGTGTGTGTGTGTGTGTGTGTGTATAAAATGACTGAAAGGATACACATCAAGTTGTTAATAATGATTATGATTACCTCTCAAGAGGATAATGGGAGAGTTTGCCAGGAGAAGTTTAAGGGGAAACTTTTAATCTTTCACAATTAGAATTTTTACATATTATATGTGTAAAAAAATTTTGGAAAACACAGAAAAAACATAATCACTCACATTTCATCATTCATACTGTATATACTTAAAATCTTTATTTTTTTCACGTGTTTGAAAAAAATGTGGGTCCTTTTGTATATACAATTTTTTATCCTATTTTTAACCACTAAGCTTTACATTGTAAGCATTTCTGTCATTAGTGATAGTATTTTTAGCATAATTGATTCCAAATGCTCAGATAAGGTAATGCCTCTAGCATAAACTCCCTTTCATATTGATACAAAGAAAATGAGGCCCTGAAGTTCAGTTGCTCTCCAACCGCAGTATTGTCAAAACTGGTTCATTTGAAGGGAAACAGAAGGACAGATAACTGAAAAACAGGGTATTAAACAAGTCTTTGCCATTTCATGTCTTCATTGTGTAATACCACACCTAGTTAAAGCATGAGAACTAAAAAAAAAAAAAAAAGAGATTGAGAGAGCGCTAACAGGAAATGGTTAATAGGCAGGGCCCCTTGAACTCTTGCAGACCTAAAAGATTCAAAGGTAAACATACCACAGAATAGGATTTCAATATACATTTGTTAAAATGAATTAAAGTTGGGGGAGGGGGGATGAAGTAAAGGCTTTTTAGAAGAAACCAGAAAAAAGCTAGTACAGGAGACATTGGAAGCCCAAAGCAGCTGTCCACATATCAATTCAATTCAGAAGACTTGGTGAACATATTCACTTGGGCTAGGCAATAATACCCAGATATTGAGTCAAACATTTTTCTAGATGTTTCTGTGAAAGTATTTTTTAGATGAGATGAGCATTGAAATCAGTAGATACTGAGTAAAGCCGATGATATTCCATGACAGAATCGGGCCTGGCCAATTCAGTATGGAGGCCTTAATAGAAAAAAGACTGACCTCCAGCAAGGAAGTAGGAAGTCTGACAGCAGACTGTCTTCTGACTTGATAAAGGAAGTTTTCAACTTTTAATGTTTGTGGGCCAGGCTCCCATGCTCCTAGGGAAGCTGTACTTTAACATTTACCAAGTCAAATTGATTCGGCAAAACCTCAAAGCATGGGCTCTATTTCTGCCCAGGGTACACATTGTACATCTACTTCATTGAAGAAAATAACCAAAGAGGTGCATTCTGAGCATAAAAGATAAGAAAAAGTAAGAAATTTCCCTGTTCCCACACGATTAAAGTCAGATAGCCCCTTGCATATACTAGAAAATTAAGAGAAGGCCTACAACTTACTGAAATGTTCTTCATCTAATTATTTGTAACTTTTTGTGTGAAATAAATGTATATAACCCTACATCAAATGTTCCCTTACTGGAGCACTCTCTTCTTTGTGAAGACTGTGTATCTCAGGCAGCTGTCCTAACTTGAGCTTGAATAAAACTCTCTTCCTTTTTCTTTTTTAGAAATTCTAAAAGGTTCATTCATTTTGTGTCAATAGACTTGAGCTGCAGCATCTGCTCTTTCCTGGGTCCCCAGAGATTTGGACTTGCCAGGCTTCACAATCAGGTGGGTCACTTCCTCAGAATAAATCTCTTTCTCTCCATATATATACATATTGACTCTGTGTCTTTGGAGAACCCTTACTTATACAGCACATAAAATGTGTCAGGTGCTTTGCCAGGTGCTCCCCAAAGTTACAGAGGTAAGGCAAAAATCATGCTACTAGAGGAGACTTGGTAAAGTATAATGACATTAGGCCATGAGGACTGTGACAAGGGGGAATGTTCAAGATACAAGGTCGGCAGATATGAGAGAGACATTACCATCTTAAGAGTGTTCAGAGAAGGCGTCCAGAAAAAATAACACCTGGGCTGATTTTTGAAGCATAATTAAGAAGACAATTTAAAATTGCCAGAAGTCCAGTGATAACCCAAACAGCCAGCACGTGGGAGAAGCAAAAAAAAAAAAAAAAAGGAGGAGAAGGAGAAGAAAGAGGAGAAGGAGAAGTAGTAGTAGTGAAAGTGAAGATGCAGGTTTAGGTTGGCATATTCTCCCGAGCTGAGGCACAGTTGCTCATCCCCAGAGCAACTAGCTAAACATGCATCTGCAGTATGGTGAAAATGCCAACAAAATATTTGTGGAAATTGTGGCAATAATGAGTGGAAGTATGACATACCACGGCCAGGAATCATCTATGTGGATTCTTTCTAAATGAGCCCGGTTAACTACATGTAGAAAATGGATCCAGAGAAAAGTAACAGGCAACAACAGAAAGGATGCTAAACTGGGTAACTCAGAGAAAAAAAGCAATGGAGAGCCGAGATTTTGTTTCACACAGGCGTCGTTTTGAGGAGCTTGGTGATGATGCTCTATTGCCCTGAAGTGTTTCTGTTTATTTGTTTCGGGCTTATAATGGACACAAATGCTCCCCACTTCTGTGGATGACTGAATGAGAGAAAATCATCTTAAATTAAAGCAGGAGATAGTTTGGTTGTGTTTAGGGAAGTTTTTTTTTTTTTTTTTTTTTTTCCTGACAAAACTGGTAAGGGCTCCCTTCAAAGGACGTTGCAGCATGTTACTGCGTGATCCTTTGAGAAAAGAAGAGACAAGTACTGTGTCCAGGAGAATCGAGGCTTCTGTGCCTGAGGGTAGGGACCTGCTCTGGAATCCTGGCCAGTCCAGGATTTGGGGGAATTAAGAGTCACTACAGCCGTTGGCTGCCCCTCCCCCTACCCACACTGTCCACCAGAGCTGTTAACAAATTTACAAAAGCCACTCTTTTCAGTTTTCTATTTTATTTTCCTTGTCTCCTGAGAAACATAGAAAGGAGCCAATCACCAGGCAGGAGAAAGAGAAACTAGAAATGATCTTGGTGCTTTCACAACGGGACTGTATAGTGCCGTGAAAGCAAGCTTCAATGAATTAAAGGTCATGTGAATTGAAGATTTTAACAGTAGGGTGTTATTTACTGTTTAAGCCCTCTATGCTACTTATGCACCCCTAAAATGGAGTAATCAACCTCCTTTACTTTCCTCCTTCTTCCCCCTTCTTCTTCCTCTTCCTCCTTCTCCTCTCCTTCCCTTCCTCCCCCTTCTCCCCTTTCTTCCTTGAATATTTTTCTGAAAAGTGAAGTAATAGTTGCCATTTGTTTCTTATTGACAATGTAATATAAACTGAAGGGGAAAACCAAAAGGCCAAAACAAAAGGTCACAGTGTCCAGATTTCAAAAAGGCAGATGGGGAGTAGTAGTTGAACTCTATTCATAAAATTAAAGAGAAATCGCATGGCTTGATTAGAAAGGGGAATTTATCTCTCAGCAGGTCTTCCCAGAAACAGCACCATTTAAAGCACACCTTGCATAGATATTTAGCTGCTGTTTGAATATGAGAAGGAATTTGAGGAATTGAAGCCTCTGCAGAAGAGCAAGTACCCACCATAAAGGCAGAATTTGATGAAGAGCTTTTAAAACATTTTTTAAAATGTTTGTTCATTTTTGAGAGAGAGACAGAGAGACAGAGATAGGGCGCAAGCAGAGGAGGGGCAGAGAGAGGAAGACACAGAATCCGAAGCAGGCTCCAGGCTCTGAGCTGTCAGCACAGAGCCCAACAGGGGGCTCAAACCCACAAACTGTGAGATCATGACCTGAGCCGAAGTCAGACACTTAACTGACTGATTCACCCAGACACTTAACTGACTGAGCCACCAAGGTGCCCCCAGTGAAGAGCTTTAACAGTGCTCTCAGACTAAATCCCTTCAGCTTTGGACTGATTTCTGTGGTGGCCACGGGAGGAGGTTGAGGGACTCTCTAGTGGCCTGACACCACTAGGAAACCTGCCTAAACCGGCTGCCATTGTGAAGTCATTGGTTTCACTCTAGATTCTCTACCCCAGGCTTCACCATAGGAGTGGCTACTTTCCATTTCCTGGAGGCTGTATTTTTACTCACTGAGAGCCAGCCTAGTGAGCAGTCAAGTCTGTTAGGAGTACCAGAGGCCCATTGCAAACCCTAGGAGGGGATCGTGGGGATCCAGCTGGCCAGCTGAGCTTCTGTCCCTGTGGGAGGGAAATCCCAACAGGATTGGGAGAAGCAGAGAGGCCAATGACCATTTGGTAGAAAGTGAACCAAAGGTTTCAAAATCTACTGGTGGATGGATCTCCCAATCTAAGGGTGGGAAATCATGACTTACAGAAGTGAGCTACTGCTCTGGAGGAGGTATGGGACTCCTATTCTGCAGGCCCCTATTCAGCTGATTGCTCTGGTCCTTTTCTCTGCTATCTCTTGCTTCTTTTGCTTAGGGCCCCTCTACCTTGTTCTTATTTCTCCCATTCTGTTCCTCTTTGCATCCCTATTGCTTGACACAGTTCCAGGTTCACAGTACAAACTCCATACATTTGAGGGGAATTGGCTTGACATGCCAAAGGAGTGGTACATACATTAGAAGCAAAGAGAAAGGAAAGAGCAGATGGGGATTAGAAGAATCAATGACAACTTCTTGAGGAAATGGCATTTGGTCTGGTCCTTTCAGGAAGGAAGATGTTTGGATGGGCAGAGAGACAGGGAAAGGCACCTAGAAAGTTAAGGAACAGTCAAGGTTTTCAGGCAGAGAGAAATGTAATGCCAAACGCAGGCAGAAGAGGAGCAGTGGGCATTGGGGATAGAGCCCTTAATTTAGACAAGGTTTAACTCTGAATTTCCACTGTTCTTTTCATTTTAAGAATTCCAGTGATTTCCATTTCAGAGAACCAGAAAGCGCGTGACAGCATTCAGAGAGGAAGAGAAGACCACTCTTACACTGATAATGTTTCTACCAGCTTTAGCAGACTATGGCACCACTTGGGAGGACCATGGTCTTAAAGCCTAGATCTTGCCACCCCATGCTGGGTGCAGGTTATAAACAACTTTGAATGAAGCAGGGAAAGGAGCCAGAGGAGCATTTCATCCCCTCCACTGAGAGGCTGAAGGTCACTGCAACTGTAAAGTGGAAGTTGTTAACATCCTTCCTCATCATTATTCGAAATATGCAGCTGAGGCTCAGACCAAGACACAGATGAATGAAAATGCTCACCAAGCTTTTTTTTTTTTTTTTTTTTTTTTTTTTTTTTTTTTAACAGAGAAGATGAAAATGCAGTGGGCCCCTGTCATATAAAGTCTTACCGACATGCTTTGTAGAACTTGAATATTCTAAGAGCAGTCAGCCACTGAACCTTGGCACAAACTTATCACTGGCGTGGAGCAAGGTGCCTCTGCCTCCCCCATTTCTTACCCACACTCTCTTTGCTCTTTCTGGCTGCTTTCATAGAGATGGTGCCTTTGCCAATAGACAAGAAGTAGAAGAGGCAATGTTTATTAAATAGAAGCTGCTGCCTCTCCTGCCACGCCAACTCTACAATACATCTGTTTCTACTGCCACGTTTCTACCTCTACAGAAACATGGCCAAGATGGGAGGGACATGAAACCCCCCTACCTTGGGCTGATATTGTCTTGAGGTAAGAAGGCAATATTGATTAAAACACCAGTATTTCAAATTGTCTCTTTATTTGGCACCCTGAAGTTTTTTCACCTTCTAGAACACTGTATCATAGTGACATTAAAGTTGAGTCAGAGGTGACCTTTTCTTCTCTAACAGGGAGAAAGACAAGGTCCTTCTCACTGCAGGTAAGTTTTATGAAAGAGTCCATAAAGAAACTGAAAACCTGGAAATGGATTGTCTTAAAATTACCAGTGCCTGCATACCCTTTGAAAACGTGCAGGCAACTTTGGGGGTAGAGGTATCTCAGTTTGAAGACCCTCCCTTCAACCCAAACAGCTCCATCTCCCAGCAGAGAGGCACTAACGCTGTGGATGCTACCAGGAGAGATACTATACAGGTGGACCTATCAGATCACATTGTATTAACTGCTACTCACACGTGTGCGTAAGACTTGTCTCAAAGGCAGTCAGCAATTTTCTGAGGCTAGGGCATTAGCTGAGCATTGGGACACATTCCCCCAGGTGAGGTCCAGGCCTGGGGAGAGCCTGAGCACAGTCGTGAAATGGAAGAGACTTTATTCTTTCCTTCTCTTCCCTCATGATGATTGTCACTCCTCCCCACCCTGCGGACACCCAGAGGGTGTCATCCTTCCATATCAGCTTTTAGTATGAAGGGATTTCAGTGCCTTCCTTAACACTGAAAAATATTAGGATAGATGGCAGCTTAAACTTGATTTTTTTTTCCAGGGAAGTTTACTTTCTAATAGCCTGAAGTCAATATTTCAGACATTTCTATACCATATTCACAAGGTTTACCATATTCATGTATCATATTTACTGTCTTTTTTTTCCTCTAAATTGACTCACATTTCTACAAATTTAGATAGAAAACTATTGTATCTCTACCATATTCCTGCACTGGCAGTGTGGAGCCTGCTTGGAATTCTCTCTCTCTGCTTTTCCCCTGCTCGCTCCCCCCCCCCCACAGAAAGAAAGAAAGAAAGAAAGAAAGAAAGAAAGAAAAGAAAAGAAGAGAAAAGAAAGAGTATCCCTCCTGCCTTACCCTAGATTCTGCAGAAAGCAAAGCTGGAAAAAAAGGCCTAGTTTATTGGGAATGTAGTCCAGTGGTGTAGGACAGGGGGATTGAGACAGGAAAGAAAGAAAAGCCAGTACAAGGGTGCTTTACCACGTTGGCTTTTGCTGCAGGCAACTGGTACTCAACCCCACTGGGACCTTCTGGAGAACCTCGTGAAATGTCTCCTAGAACTCTCCACCTGGAAACTGTCAGCTTCCAACCCCCTCTGGTCAAGAAGTAGCCCCACGGGCACTAACTACCCCCAAATTCCCAGGCTGCACACGTTCAAGCACAAAACTTGCCATAGTACCCCATGCCAAAGCAACAGAGAAGCTCCAGGGGCAGAAGCAAACTGTGAAATGTGCAAAACAGGTCGGCTGCACCAGCATGAGTCAGCTGTTTACCTACAGAATGCTCCAGAATTCTATACAGGGGTAGAAGGCTGATTGAAACAGAAGGGGTGGGTGTGTACTAAAACCTTCTTCATCCTACCCCTTGGTTCTATCACTGTGCTCACCTGAGGTGCCCTCAACCATGGCTACAGTAACTGCAATCCTGTCCAGCATGGCTGCCGGAAGTCTCTTCTGTGAAGGTAGCTGAGGTGGAGGGGTGGGAGTGCAGTTAAGGGTGGCCTGTTGAGCCCAGCACTCTCCAAAAAGTGGCCACTATATATGAGGTAGATGGCCCACTCCTGCAGTGGCAGGGCCATGAGTAGAGAGGGGTAACTCTGGGTGCTAAAACAAAACTTGAGACCGACACAGAAAAAACTGGCCCACAAAGCTCACAGTCTGTCTACCGCCAAAGCCAATGGCTCCCCCAGGCTGCCCAATGCAGTCTTCTCTCCCCTTGAGACTACTGGTTTGTGTGAGGTAGTGAAGGAGGGGCTGTGTGGTTGGTCTAGGCCACACCCTCTGAGGAGATGCTGATAAAAAGGGAAAGCTGAGCAAGCTTCCTCAAATCATACATAGCACCCTACCCATCCCTTGCTGTGACTTAAACATTTCTGGTGAAGAACATCAGATCTTCTAGGGAGTAAAAGGAAGTTGGAAGATATATCACCCAAAGAAAAACTGAGAAACTTGCCATTATTTTGGAGACAGCAAGAAAAGAACATCTCAGAACTGGGGCCTCATCCTTTGATTTTTTTAACACAAGAGAAAAAGAGCAATTGTTCTTCAGCAGGTAAGTACATTTAATATTATCTTAACGTGGGATAGCGGTAGGAATAGTTACCAATAACATGACTGCTTTTTTTTTTCTTAAGTTTACTTATTTATTTTGAGAGAGGGAGCAGGAAAGAGAATCCCAAGCAGGTTCCGCACTGCCAGTGCAGAGCCTGATGCAGGATTCGAACTCACAAACTGTGAGGTCATGACCTGAGCCCAAACCAAGAGTCAGACCGTTAACCAACTGAACCACCCAGGCACCCCAATCTGACTGCTTTTTAAACAAACATACCATCACTCCTATCTCCAAGATGCATACCTATTTCCAAAGGAGCCTGCCGGGGTCTCATTCCCATAGGAGGCTGAGGCTTCCCAGCACAGTTGGAGGATCATCACCAGAATTATGGCTCATAAAATTCTGGTGAATAAATGAATCCAAGCTAATCCTGGTTAAAATGGAGTGTGGCTAATAAAACAATCAAGGGTGGCTGGAAAATGACCTCTGGGGTGGTTCCCAAAGAGGAGGCCCAAATGTCCTCTGGGTAGCATTGGACTATGTCTGTGGTGGCAACCTCAGAAGATCACATTGAAGCACAGCATTCTATTTCAGTTCTAAATTTTGATATATTTACTGAAAAAAGTCAGCTTACTCACATTATAGTACATAATATAACTAAGTCATATTTGCAATATGTCTTTTCCCTTTCTACTGATAAATTTTTCTATCTGAATCTGTTTTCTATCTGAATCTGTTGATTCAGATCCTCTACCCCTTTAAGACATGTCTTTGTTTTTATATATACATATATATACACATATGTATATATATGTATATATATATATATATATATGTATATGTATATGTTAATGTATTGAGAAGGAAGTACTTTCGTAACTTAAGTACTGCCTTGGACAAACTATGCCCTCACCGATATTTTGTGTTTCTTGGTATGTTTTGAAGAACACCAGAACTTTGGCTAACCGATATTGACTGCCCTTGTAGTTCTCTGTGCTTTTACCCAAAGTCTTAATCATCTCCATAAACAGAGCCATTCTATGGGAGAGCTGTGGTTAGTTTGGGGAACATGTACAAGGCAGGGTTACCTCCTTGGAGTTCCCCCAACCTTTGCTTTTCCCACAAGATTGTCTGCTTTAGAAGTTTCTCAGATTAAGATCGCCAACTCATTTCAGGCAGGCAACTAGGGAGTTTTACAACCCATACTAGGCCGACCTTCCTTCCTGGGTGACTCTTTTTCCTTTCCAGGTTTGAAAATAAACCCACAACCTTTTATATTCAGGAGTTTGGAGACCCAGGTACACCATTCATGGTGTGTTTTTGCAAACATCACAGGAGAACCCTCTGTATGAGACGATTGAATTGTCTTCTGCTCCTGCCTTGTGCTTGCTGGGAGTTACCCATGTCTAACTTGGTTTGAAATTGTTTTCATTCTCTACCCTACGCAGCAAAAGCCATGGATCACGCAGCAAAGTGGAAAACACCACTACTGAAGCACCCATATCCCAAGCTCTTTCCGCTCTTGATGCTAGCTAGTCTTTTTTACTTCTGTTCAGGTAAGGAACTTTCAGGAACTTGACTGAGTTTGCTGCTTCAAAGTTTAGGTGGTGGTGTTTTCTGTGCTGCCCCCTTCTGTCACCCTGCAAGCTAACCTTCGGGGGCTGGATTTGGGAGGCTGTTGAGAAGAGCAGGGCTCATCCTGCTGAAGGATGGTTCTGACTTTATTTTTAAAATCCAAACAAAATATCTTCTTTCTGCTGAACAGCATACTACCTGGTTTCCCCAAAGTAAAGAGAAGAATCTGGCTTCAGCATGGTTTGCCGGTTTGCAAAGAGTCTGACATCAAAGGTCCTTAAAAGGTCTTAAAAGCTGCTAACTTAAAGCATGTCTGCACTGCAGGCATCACCCAGAATATCTAAGTGTGAGGGAAGGAGGCAGATGGATGGGGAGAGGAGTTTGGGCACATGGATTACTGGCCCGCAGTGGTGGTCGTCGTATATTTTCTGTCCTGGGCTGGAAATTTTGCTATTTCACATGGTTGCTGAATCAAGAGAACTGTGACTTAAGTTTCACAATTTATGCATCAGATATTATATATATATTTGGCAGTTATATGACCTTTCCAACAGTTACAGTTTTCTTCTGGTAAGTTAGGGGAGCACCCTCAAGTCTCCTGGGGAGTCTAAAGAGTTTAAAAATACTTAGAAGGAAACTTATACAGGCTTCCTGGAAATAATGTGTGTGTGGAGGAACCAATGAAAAGGAGAATATAAAATTAAAACCAGAGTTTTAGCAATTATAGCAGGAAAATTAGAGGCAAGTGGAAGGAGATGATCTTTGAGCTAAAGAAAAATATTTAGGAAAGCACTTTGTCCTATAGCTACAGCCAGATTTCTTTGTTGCTGTACTGAGTCAACAAACAAATCCATGAACTTCTCATGCTTGAACACCTACTATGTACTTAAAAACTGTGCCTGGGAATCCTGTCCTCTAAGAGATTTGAGTGTGTTAGTTGGAGAAGGCAAAAGTAACCCACAGGCAAGTAAAGAGCAGTGAAGGGCCTGGTTCTGACTGTAAGAGCCTAAGACCAGGGAGGGCTGGGGCAGCTGGGCAGGCTTCTGGTGGAGGATGGGCAATGATGAGAGAATTCTGAGTAGGACAACAGCACAGAAAAAGGCACAAAGGTAAGGATGAGTCTGGCACAAGCAGTCTTCCTTTTGTTTACTCATTTATTAATTCAACAAATATTGAGCATCTCCTATGTACAGGAGACTTTTCTTGGTCCTGGGGACAAGTTGCGAGCAAAATTGGTGAGGCTGTTGTCTTCATGGAAGTTATAGTCATTAGGAAGAACGTGAAAATCAATCAAAGAATCACTCAAATGAATGTATGAGCAACAAGCAATGTCTTCCTCTGCCAGGAGAGAGTGGTGAGGGAGATCTGGGTGAAGGTGGGAGAGCAGCATGTGGAGGAAACAAAGGAGCAGGAAAGTGAAAGCAGCTGGTGTTGGGGCAGGCGGAGGCAGGGACCAGATTCCATGGGGCTTGAAGGCCATGGTCAGGAATCTGAATGTTATTTAGAGCATACTGGGAAGCCATGGAAGTGTTTTAAGGAGTTGTGACATGGTCTATACCAGTGCTGCTCACACCTCGATGATACATATCAATCACCCAGGGGCCTTGTCAAAAGCAGGAGATTTTTAGGGCAGTGAAAAGACTCAGTATGATACTGTAATGGTGGATACATGTCGTTTTACGTTTGTCAAAACCCATAGGATGTATAGTGTCAAGAATGATCCCTAAAGTAAAGTGCAGACTTTGGTGATAATGTGTTAATGTGTGTTCATTGATTGTCACAAATGTACCCTCTGGCATAGGATGTTGATGGTAGGGGAAGCTGTGTGCATGGACAAGATGGAGTATACAGGAACTCTCTGTACTTTCTATTCATTTTGCTATGAACCTAAAACTGCTCTAAAATAAAGTCTGTATATTTTTTTGAAAAATACAGTTTCTGCCTAGGTGGGTCAGGGAGGGGCCTGAGATTCTGCATTTTTTAACAAGCAGTCAGGTGATACCGACACTGTTGGGCCACAGCCCTTCAGTTTGAGTAGTAAAGTTCTGAAATGACGTTAAAAAAAAAAAAGGTGTTGCTAGAGCAGAAAGAATGGCTTGTAGGGCTAACAGAGGGATTGTGTGAAACCTGTCAGGAGGCTTTTATAGACAGCTTTGATGAAGAGACTGGAGTCAGAGGGAGATGGGGGAATCGGAGGGTGTGTGTGATGTAGAATCAGGGAGAGTTTGCCAGACCGGGTGCAGCTAGGAGCTGAGCATGTCCTGTGGGAGGCAAGACTGGGTGAGATTATGGAGGCCTTTGCTTCAGGGAAAGGGATTTGGCACCCACCTTCCTCTCCTGGTCTGGTCCAGGAAGCTGCACTACCACCCACCCCCAGCCATTGCTGCCCAGGACAGGTGACCTCTTTGTCCTGAAAAGGGAGGGGCCAGCTGAACTCCTCTCCACTTCTGGTTTGGTCTGTGGAGGCAAAACTAAAAACTCATGTACTCCAGAAACTGGTATGTATGTATGTATGTATGTATTTATTTTTAAATTTTTTAAATGTTTATTTTATTTCTGAGAGACATACAGAGTGCAAGCAGGGGAGGGACAGAGAGAGAGGCAGACACAGAATCCAAAGCAGGCTCCAGACTCTGAGTTTTCAGCACAGAGCCTGACGCAGGACTCAAACTCACAAACCGTGAGATCATGACCTGAGCCGAAGTCAAATGCTTAACCAACTGAGACACCCAGGCACCCCCAGAAACTGGTATTTATAAGGCAGAGGATCTAACACGGTCGCTTTCAGAGGGGCTGACCTTGTCAGGCAGCTTTCTCTGAGGTGGGATATCTTCAGGGAAGCACAGCTCTAAGGGGAGTGGAGAGGCCTTTGGTAGGAGTGGGCCACGGACATAAGAAAGGTGTTTCCCGTAAGTTTATGGCATGAGGAAAACTGAGCCACAGGGAAAAGAATGCCCTTAATGCACCACAGACACTCTTCCTGTCATGTATTGTCTGAGCGCTGCTGGCCAAGCATCCTAGAAGTCACAGTTCTTGCTGTGAGAACTCTGATATTCAATGTCCCTGAGCTTTTTAAAGATTTAAGTACTGTTTAGAGACACAAAAGGGTCAGACTTTATACAGAGTGCATAGGCTGGGTCTCAAGAGGAGAGAAAGTCAGGAGCAATGGAAAAACTCAGGTAACAAGTCTGAAGTCTGTTACCTGCTGGAGAGCAGATACTTCTCCCCCTTGTGTTCCCAGCACCAAGCCCAAGGCCAACAGGAGCCCCAGGTGTGCTGGTTCCCTTCATGAAAAGTACTTAGAAGTGTCCCCAAAGGTCACTTCCATTGGAAGGATATACACAGACCATTAGCAGTAAATCTCTAGATGGTGGGGTTATAGATGACTTTTAGGTGTTTCTATATTTTCCATTCTTTCTAAATTTAGTGTGTTTCCTTTAGAGTTAGGGAACATCTTTACTTAAAAAGGACTCTCAAGTCCCAGTGAGCTAACATACAGCCCAACACATGGGGATTTAATCTGTTCTGCCCAGCTGTGGGCACTTGGCTCAGTCCGGATGTCAGCCAGTTACCACAGTGATTCTGGCCTGTCCTGGGTGTGATTCAATAAATCACATGCTGCATATGACAGGAAAGTTAATTAAGGAAATGACAGAAAATTAAGTTTAAAATTTCTGTATAGTGTGTTACAATTAACTTAGCACTTTTACATCTGGGTATTATATGATTTACTTCATATAATCCCCGTGATAATTATGTAAAGTTTTAGTAGAGAATGTATTATGCCCCTTTTGTAGAGATTCCCAAGGAACCAATTTGTCCGAGGTTATGATTCTAATGTGCAAAAACCGATGGAGGCAGATCTCATCTCCTAATGTCTAGTCATGCATTCAGTAAATATTTATTGAGTGCCTACTTTGGGCCAGTCCCTGTTCTAGATTCTGTGGATATAATGATAAACTAAACAGATAAAGCTCCCCCCACCCGACCCCTCATTCCCATAGCCTCAGAAGTAACTACTGCTGAAGATAAACTTGAAGAGAAGTAAATCAGGGCAAGGGACTAACGAGGAGCAGCATGGATGAGGTCTGGGAGGAGGGCACTGGTTAGAGAGAGTCAAAGAAGGGCTCCCTGACAAAGGGAAATGAGGAACTGGGCTGTGTGGATGTCTGGGGAAGCAATGGTACACCTGTCATATGCCCACAACTGCAGAGGCATCTTCTGTGTGTTACCTCACAGAATCCTCATGCCCGCTTTGTTAGGTAAGTGTTGTTGTGCCCTTCTGTAAAATAGTGAAGCAAGGTCAAAATTCAACTAGGTTTTAGGTAGTAATACTCAGATTTCAGGGACCTGAGTCTCCCCTCCAGAGCCACTGAAGCACACAAAACACTTCAGAGACCTTTTAATTGTCTGCATGTAGCAGCCCTGAGTATGGAAGCTGGGTCCTGGTGGAATTTCCAAATTGCCCAGAAGATTTTTGGTTCCTCTTTTCAGTCTGGTTCTTCTTCAGCATGAGTGTGTGGTGAGAGGAGTTCACATAGGAACATTAGGATCCCATTGATGGTTACTGACCTTTAGAGAGACACCCACACTTCTCCTCAGATGGCTGGACAAAAACTCCTCAAGAGTCATCATTGAAGGGGTGCTTGCCTGGCTCAGTCAATAGAGCACATGACTCTTGATCTCAGGGTTGTGAGTTCAAGCCCCACATTGGGCGTGGAGCCTACTTAATTAACAACCAAAAAAAACCTTTTTTTAATTAAAAAAAAAGTCATTAGTCAAAGTAGCTCATTTTCAGTTAAGATTCCTCTTTTTTTCATTTTTGTTATTTTTATTTTTTTATTTTAGAGAGAGGAAGAGTGAGCAAGGGAAAGGGGCAGAGGGAGAGAAAGAGAGAATCTTAAGCAGGCTCCACACTGAAGGGCTCAATCCCACGACCCTGGGACTGAACTGGGACCTGAACTGAAATCAAGAGTCAGACACTCAACTGACTGAGCCATCTACGTGCCCCCGAGATTCCTCTTTTGCTAATGTCACCACATGTAAAAATTACTTAGAAATCCTGGATTCTTTTTGGGTGGGAACAAACAGATCATAGGGAAAGACCCTATTTAGAATCTCAGATGAATGAGCTGCTTTCTGTCGTGGTATCTGTAATGGCCAATCGCAAGACCAGAATCCTATGTATCTGACGTAACTCCTGAGTGAAATGAAAGGACCACAGGGTAGAAGTTGGGAGCAAGAGTTGGGGAAGGAAAGGAAAGTCTTATAGAAGACGTGCCATGTACTAGGGACCTTTCCATTTATATCATTTAATTGAATTTAATTTTACAGTGATTCTGAGAGGTAGGTATTACATACTTTTTACTGATGAGGAATTGGATTAATCAGCAAGTGGCTGAGCTGGGACTAGAATCCAAGTCAGTAGGAATCCGTAGTTGATGCTCCTACATACCAGTTTGCTTCTGCTGTATTTTTTTAATATAAAGTTTATTTATTTATTTTGAGAGACAGAAAGAGAGAGAGTGTGTGTGCATGCATGTGGGGGAGGGGCAGAGGGAGAGAGAGAGAATCCCAAGCAGTCTCTGCACTGTCAGCACAGAGCCCAAAGCGGACCTTGAACTCACAAAGCATTATCATGACCTGAGCCAAAACCAAAAGCCAACAGACCCTTAACTGACTGAGCCACCCAGGTGCCCTCTGCTGTATCTTTCTCAAAAGAGCTCAGGTTGCGGCGCCTGGGTGGCTCAGTCGGTTGACTGTCCAGCTTTTGATCTCGGCTCAGGTCATGATCTCACGATTTTGGGGGTCCGAGCCCTACATCGGGCTCTGTGCTGACAGCCTGAAGCCTGCCTGGGATTTTCTCTCTCTGCCCAATCCCCGCTCATGCTGCGCACCCCCTCCCCCAAATAAATAAACATTAGACAAAAAAAGAACTCAGGTTATTTATCTATTATGTGCTCCTCTGAAGTATATCTTTTCATTTCTTCACTTTCTCAGTTATGTTCCCTAAAGCTGGGGGTGGCAGTGTTCTGTGCAATTGCCAAAAGGGGTGCCTGAGATCATTGGGAGTTTCCTCACACTGCTCTGAAGACACCCGCCATTAAAAAACTTACTTCCTAATGCTGTGGGGGGCCCATGTCCAACCTGATGAAGGCCTGAAGAACAGCTGTTGAGGTAGAGAGGTGCTCGTGCTCCATGATCATGCTATCTAAGAAGAGAGAGGGACTGGAGACTGGATCCTTTGATAGGGCCTCCCCAGGGGATGCCAGGTGGCTCTGGGGGATAAGGGACATGATAGCATTGGTGGGGGAGGGAGTGGCTAGTGAAAGAGCTTGGGCTTGGGGGACTCTGCTTGTAGGTCAAGCGTAGCATAGGAAGAACGGCCATGCCTTCTGAACCAAAAAAATCAGAAAATATAGTCTGCCAGGGGAGTTTGGTGCTACTGATAAACGCTTAGGAGCTAACAAAAAGGTGGAGTTTGGATACTGAAATGTTGGTATTTCTGGAATATACTGATGGGAAAATGGGCAGAATGTTTTAAATGGGACCCTCTAATAGGGTAACTGTCACATGGATTGCGGATAGCTGAAAAGACAAGGACCGGATATAGATCCATTTAGCATTGCTGAAAAGGATAGAAATAGTCTGGGGGGGGGGGTGCACACTAACCTTGTCTGGTGGAAATGAGGGGAGTCAATTCAGCCTGAAGTCATGAGTTCATTCCAGGCCTGGAACAAAAATGACTGTGCTTCTCAAAGCAAAAATGTTCAATGGTGGGGTCTGGCTGGGGGTGTGGGCAGTGTTGGCCTACTTAATCCTGGAACCGGGGCCTAAAGTTGGGGAAACCAATAAACAAGGAGAGTGGCCTGAAAGGTCTGGGCCAGAAAGTGTGAAACAGGGGCAGCTTCCTCTTCTGGGCTTAGTTTTCTCACCTATAAATAAGACAACCAAAATGAACTGACATGGAAGTCCTTTTAAGATCTCACAGTCCAATGATTTCCATATTCCTCATTGGGCTGAGTACATTGTGTACCCATACTTAGCATTCATATGCTAGGTTGCCTAAAGTCCTCCTTTTTCTGGGACTAGTGGACCTTCTCCCTCACTGTCCATCGACAGATGAATGGAAAAGAAAATGGAGTATATACATATGATGGAATATTATCATTATCTTATTATTCCTTAAAAAGGGAAGAGATTCTGGTACATGCTAAAACATGGATGAAACTTGAGGACACTATGCTAAGTGAAATAAGCCAGTCACAAAAAGAAAATACTATATGATTCCAGTTATATGCAGTATCTAAAGTAGTCAAATTCATAGAAACAGAACATTAAGTGGTGGTTACCAAGAAAAAAAAAAAAAAATGCATACAGAGTTCCAGATTTGCAAGATGAAAAGTTCTGGAGCTCTGTTTCACAACAATGTGAATATACCTAATACTACTAAACTGTACACTTAAAAATGGTTAAGATGGTATAGTTTACATTATTTTATTTTTTAAGAATTTATTTATTTTTTAATTTACATCCAAGTTAGTTAGCATATGGTACAACAATAATTTCAGGAGTAGATTCCTTAAACCCCTTACACATTTAGCCCATGCCCCCTCCAACAACCCCTCCAGTAACCCTCTGTTTGTTCTCTATATTTAAGAGTCTCTTATGTTTTGTCCCCCTCCCTGTTTTTATATTATTTTTGCTTCCCTTCCTTTATGTTCATCTGTTTTGTATCTTAAATTCCTCACATGAGTGAAGTCATATGATATTTGTCTTTATCTGACTGGCTAATTTCACTTAGCATAATACCTTCTAGTTCCATCCACATAGTTGCAAATGGCAAGATTTCATTCCTTTTTTTTTTTTTTTTAATTTTTTAAAATGTTTTTATTTATTTTTGAGACAGAGAGAGACTGAGCATGAGCAGGGGAGGGGCAGAGAGAGGGGGAGGCACAGAATCTGAAGTGGGCTCCAGGCTCTGAGCTGTCAGCACAGAGCCCGACGCGGGGCTCGAACTCACGGTTCGTGAGATCATGACCTGAGCTGAAGTCGGACGCTCAACCGACTGAGCCACCCAGGCGCCCCTAGATTTCATTCCTTTTGATTGCTGAGTAATACTCCATTGTATATATAAACCACATCTTCTTTATCCATTCATCCCTCAATGGAAATTTGGGCTCTTTCCATACTTTGGCTATTGTCGATAGTGCTGCTATAAACATTGGGGTGCTTGTGCCCCTTCAAAGCAGCACACCTGTATTCCTTGGTAAATACCTAGTAGTGCAGTTGCTGGGTCATAGGGTAGTTCTAGTTTTAATTTTTTGAGGAACCTCCATACTGTTTTCCCGAGTGGCTGCATCAGTTTGCGTTCCCACCAGCAGTGCAAAAGAGATCCTCTTTCTCCGCATCCTTGCCGACATCTGTTGTTGCCTGAGTTGTTAATGTTAGACATTCTGACAGGTGTGAGATGGTATCTCATTATGGTTTTGATTTGTATTTCCCTGATGATGAGTGATGTTGAGCATTTTTTCATGTGTCGGTTGGCCATCTGGATGTCTTCTTTGGAAAAGTGTCTATTCATGTCTTTTGCCCATTTCTTCACTGGATTATTTGTTTTTTGGGTGTTGAGTTTGAGAAGTTCTTTGTAGATTTTGGATACTAACCCTTTATCTGATATGTCATTTGCAAATATCTTCTCCCATTCTGTCGGTCGCCTTTTAGTTTTGCTGATTGTTTCCTTTGCTGTGCAGAAGCTTTTTATTTTGATGAGGTCCCAGTAGTTAATTTTTGCTTTTGTTTCCCTTGCCTCCAGAGACATGTTGAGTAAGAAGTTGCTGAGGCCAAGGTCAGAGAGGTTTTTGCCTGCTTTCTCCTTGAGGATTTTGATGGCTTCCTGTCTTATGTTTAGGTCTCTTATCCATTTTGAGTTTACTTTTGCGTATGGTGTAAGAATGTGGTCCAGGTTCATTTTTCTGCATGTTGCTGTCCAGTTTTCCCAGCACCACTTGCTGAAGAGACTGTCTTTATTCCATTGGATATTCTTTCCTGCTTTGTCAGAGATTAATTGGCCATATGTTTGTGGGTCCATTTCTGAGTTCTCTATTCTATTCCATCGATCTAAGTGTCTGTTTTTGTGTCAGTACCATACTGTCTTGATGATTACAGCTTTGTAGTAGAGGCTAAAGTCTGGGATTATGATGCCTCCAGCTTTGGTCTTCTTCTTCAATATTACTTTGGCTATTCAGGGTCTTTTGTGGTTCCATACACTTTTTAGAATTGTTTGTTCTAGCTCTGTGAAGAATGCTGGTGTTATTTTGATGGGGATTGCTATTTTACATTTTTAAACCACAATAAAAAAAATAGCTCTGGGGACCAAAATGATCAAAACCAAACTGAGTTCTCTGATCATGCTTAGTCACTAGGTACAACACCTTGAGTTTTGTTATTGACAACCCTGAATTCCTGCTTGTGCAGGAGTCCATATTTAATAAATACAAAATCTTTTCTTTCTGCCTCTCCTTAGGTATCATCCAGGTGAACAAGACAGTGGAAGAAGTAGCAGTACTATCCTGTGATTACAACATTTCCACCAAAGAACTGACGGAAATTCGAATCTATTGGCAAAAGGATGATGAAATGGTGTTGGCTGTCATGTCTGGCAAAGTGCAAGTGTGGCCCAAGTACAAGAACCGCACATTCACTGATGTCACCGATAACCACTCCATTGTGATCATGGCTCTGCGCCTGTCAGACAATGGCAAATACACCTGTATCATTCAAAAGATTGAAAAAGGGTCTTACAAAGTGAAACACCTGACTTCGGTGATGTTATTGGTCAGAGGTCAGTGGGATTTTTCTGATTTACTATAAACTGGCAGACTGTTGATGCCCTTAAAGACATACTCCTATTGATTTAGGAGTATTGAAACATTGAAAATGTTACCAAGGAGGGATGTATCTGCATTTAGGGTTAAGTAAGTCTGTAATGTTACAATAAACCCTAACTGATCTCTCAAGACATTCTGGAAATATTGATTAGTGTGTATTTCTTGCATTTTGACAGTCCAAATTCATGGCAGTCATCCTGAAGTGCCTTCTGAATCATAAGGGGACACATTTGATTTGATGTAGCTGTACTATTAACTGCTCTTGCTCCAGTAATATATTCTTGTGAAAGTATATTGAAAGGTATAAGAACAATGCAGGCATAAATATTTTTCAAATAGTATTTGAATGCCTATTACTATGGCTATTATATTATTTATATTTATTATTATATTTGAGGCTCACATCTAATGGTTATTCCTACAAAGTTAGACATTAGAGGATTGGATACATAATTTATGTGGCAGGGAAGAAAATTCATAAATCAAAGTCCTACTTATACGTCTATCGTGAAGGCAAGCATTTCTTGGATAGGAAGGAATCTTGCGGTTATCACAGGTGGTAGTTCTAGAGGATACTAATATAGCCTGAGCCCCTTGCTGAGAAATTACAGCCCTTGACCATTCCCTCATACTTGAAATTCAAACACATTTCTTTTTCTTCCTGGACACTTGGGCCTTTAGTGGAAACTAAACCTATTACTTAATGAAAGATAATCATTAACCTTGATAACAGATCATGTAAGTGGATCCTTGGCAAATTCTTCACTATTCTTCTCTGCAGTCTGCAGCTATTTTGAATCTTTCACTTTAGCACCCAAATCACACTTAAAGCTTAGGAAGTGAGCCAGTTGTATAGAATTATCTTAAACCTCACTCTGTACTCCCTACTCATGAAGACAGCAATAATTATATAGGGGTGTGATTTTAGGTGTTCTTCAAAGCCCACCTTCTCCAAAATTCTAACCGGCATTGATTCTGAGAATCCCCACCATTATTGCTGCTCCTGCTTAGTTTCAGCACTTTTCCCCCTATGAGATCTCTGTTAAAAATGAAAATGTTTTACCTGGGGAGGAGGTAGCACCACAAACATATTAACCTGTATTAGTTAACGCATTGGCTATAGTCCTTCCTCTAATGGAATACCTAATGGGAAGTTGACTTAGGACTATGTACATTTTTTTAAATTTTTTTTTCAATATATGAAATTTATTGTCAAATTGGTTTCCATACAACACCCAGTGCTCATCCCAAAAGGTGCATTTTGATAGAAGGATGAAGAATAAAACCCAAGAGGGAAAAGAGTCAGAGTCTCAGGGAGTGCAAGACTACAGCAGGAGACCAAGGACAGCCAAGAAGGCAACATGAGAGTGCTAGGGGCCTCAAAAGGGCCGGGAGGGGGTGCCGTGGTAGGCACCAAAGTCAGAAAGGGGAAGACAAAAAGGGAAGCTTCACTTGCTTCATTTGACTCAGAACCAATCAATTCTGATTTTTCCATCTCAGAGCAGTGCTTCTCAAATGTTAAGGTTCCTATGAATCACTTGGAGATCTTATTAAAACGCAGAGTCAAATTCAGTAGGTCTGGGGTTGGATCTTCAATTCTGCGCCAACAGACTACCAAGTGATGCCTATATGGCTACTGTATGGTACGGTATGGCACAGTGATGCCTGTATGGTATGGACCACAGTTTGAGAAACAAGAAATTAAATAATCACTTGTTTGACTAGGGTGATCACTGTCCCACTTTGCCTAAGACTGAGAATTTTCCTCAAACGTGAGGTTTTCAGTGCCAAACCTGGGAAAATCTCAGGCTAACCAGGACAAGTTGGTTTCTCTACATTTGCCTAAGATTGCAAAATGATATTATATCAGCATAGCAGTATATAAAAGCCTCCATTAACCAGCATTTGGAGGAAATAGCTATACTAGTTAACAGATTAACTAGGATAACAGATTTTTAGCTTTCTAACATATGTGCACCTCTTCTTCCAGTAAGATATTTTTACCCTACCCATTAAGATTGGTGAAAACATGGGTTAATTCATTAAAATGAGATACAAAGGAGTAATTCTTTGATAGTTCACAGTCTTGCAAGGCCTTAAGTACTATTACTTGATATGGATCACCTCCCTGAAGTGATAGGAGATAGCTGAGGCTGTTCTAAGCCTAGCCAGACCTTGCAAAGATGGTTTTTAATAGATAGAATATTTTTAATATTCTTGTGGTTAAGTATCTCTCAGAAAAGCAGCATGCAGAAATGAACATGAATCATAATTTAGGATATGAGTTACTTGGATTTGTTATTCCAGGTTAAAACACATAACAATGATATTATAAGAAATAAAGGGAATATTCTTTTTTTTTTTTTTTTTTTTAAGATTTTAAGTAACCTCTACACCCAACTTGGGCCTTGAACTTACAACCTCAAGATCAAGAGTTGCATGCTCCACAGACTGAGCCACCCATGTGCCCTACAAAGGGAATATTCTTGATGTCAGCTACCATTGTAATGATCTCATCTTATAAGATAAATTTAAGAAGTAGAAATGTCAAACTAAAAATGGTTCAGGAAAATGTCAAACTTAATTTAGAGACAGAGTTGATTCAAAAAAGGTGACTTCACCTCCAACCAAATGCAAGCTTTTCTTTTTCCTGGCAATTCTAATCACTTGACATAACTTCCCCTTTCTCTTATTATTCACAGTTCTGCCAGGCGGTTTGGGAAGTTTTCCCCTGAGCAACTTGATATAAAGGAGGGAGCTCATCTAAGAGGGCAAATTTGAGACCCACCTAAGTCAGTCTATTAACTGATTTCCTGTGTGTCAGGCTCTGTGCTTTATGATTTATATTAATGATGTCATTTAATGCTTACAGCCCTGGAAGGCAAGTGTTATTATCCCCATCTTACAGATGAGCAAAGTAAAACCGAAAGTGGTTAAGCGATTGGCCCAGGGTTAAAGGGCAAAACTGGTTTTAAAGCTTGCTGTTGGATCTTGGCCAGTCTGTGCCTTAAAGGAATCTTTAGTAATCATGTATGGTTCACAGATGGTCTTTTCAAAAACCCCAACTTTCTGGAGAAGCACAGTCTTCATGAGTGGCTTCAGTTTTGCATTGTTTGTCTTGTATTAAAAGAAAATCCAAGTGGTACAATTTGTTTACATTGTGATACTTTTTTTTTTTTTTTTTAAGTAGGCGTCACACCCAGCACAGAGCCCAATGCCCATGCGGAGCTTGAAATCATGACCCTGAGATCAAGACCTGAGCTGATATCAAGAGTCGGACGCTTAATCGACTGAGCCACCCAGGCATCCCAATGATACTTTCTAAATAAACTCTTAAAAAAAAAACAAAAAAAACCCCTGCTGTTGATTACTATTATGCTATACTACACCTCTTTGTGGAACTCCAAATTGTGAAAAGAAAACTAACTGTATGGATGGGATGAAGTATCTGGGGCTTGGTTCCCCACATTCAGGCTGAGAAGTATAAATTTCTTTAGGCCTAAGAATAAGGAAGAAAACGGGTAAAGGAGCTTTCTCCCATGTTCTCTGCAGTCATTTCACCATGCTTTGTTTTGTATATGCTTTTGTATCATATTGGGAGTCAAATATACAAATGAAAGAGTGCCTCAAGTATCTCAGAGGAATGCTAGGAAGTCTCTTCTGTCCTTGTAACACATGTCAGAACAGCAAGGGAGTCAGCAAAGTATAGTGGTTGAGATCACAGGCTCAGTGTTGTACAATTTGGACAGAGGTTTATCTTATTAAAGACTACTTTTGAAAAAGTAAGGGCATGCTAAAGAAAATTTAGAGTAGTGGTTATCTCAAGTGTGGGAAATAGGGAGACAACAAAGGCGTGACCATACAACCAGATTTGCATAAGTTACAGTCAATGTGCTGGCTTTCAAGTTGGATGTGCTGGCTTTCGCGGGTATTTTTTACAGTATTAATTAGTAAATAGATCAATAAAAGAGCCATTTTATCTACCTCAAATATTAGGAAGAAAGGGAAGAAAAGAAAGGCAGGAAAGGAAAAGAGAAGAAAAAGCAGGCAAGAGAAGAGAAGAGGAAGAAAAGGAAGGTTCTGGTATCAGAAAAATTTGAATTGATACCCCAGTTTTGCCACTTACTCATGATTTCTCTCAACCTCAATCTGATTATTTATAAAATGTAAATTAGGTTAAATCATATGAAATTGCTGATATTTGGTCTTTCTTGATGTATACCTGCCTCCTAGGGTTGTTGTAGAGATGAAATGAGAGAGTGTCCAGACCTAAAAAATATTAAGAGTTCAATAAATGTTGTCTATTATTTTTCGCTTCACTTCTTACAAACGCAAATACTATGTCTATATCTATTCATATAAATCTACTTCTTTCTATAAGTGGTCTCCTACCTCCATCAAAAGTGATGAAGAATTGGGGTGCCTGGCTGGTTCAGTCGGAAGAGCATGTGGCTCTTGATCTCAGGGTCATGAGTTCGAGTCCCACAAGGGGTGTAGAGATCTTTAAAAAAAAGTGATGAAGAATTGTTATACCCAATTCAAACCAAAGTTAATCTTTGGATCATACAGAAGTATTAATGATTTGTGGGAAGTTGTAAATTATATCTCATTTTATTATTCTTATTAAAACCATATACTTTATTTTTAAAAAAACCAACAACCTCACTTCTCCCACCCCACCCCCAATACATGACAATATGTACTTACATCCTTGTTCTTTCTTCAGCTGACTTCCCTGTCCCTAGTATAACTGATCTTGGAAATCCATCTCATAACATCAAAAGGATAATGTGCTTAACTTCTGGAGGTTTTCCAAAGCCTCACCTCTCCTGGTTGGAAAATGAAGAAGAATTAAATGCCGTCAACACAACAGTTTCCCAAGATCCTGAAACTGAGCTCTACACTATTAGCAGTGAACTGGATTTCAATATGACAAACAACCATAGCTTCCTGTGTCTTGTCAAGTATGGAAACTTAATAGTATCACAGATCTTCAACTGGCAAAAATGTAAGTAACATAGTTCTGGGGAGTTTCTACTATGTAAAATCTAAAAAGAAAATAACTCAGCCAGATACATTGTAGAATTATGCATACTGACTTTGATAGCATTTCCTGTAGTATTTTTAGACCCACAAATGTTATGGTGACTTAAGGTCACTGTATAACGTGTGACCATAATGTTACTAGACTAATTGTTTTTAAAATAAACTTTCTAAAATTGAGACATCCAAATATCAAGTGGTCAGCTTAGGAAGTCATTATAACAATAGTGTTGATATCGGAAGCACTAAAATTTGTCCTTCTTTGGACTTGCCATTAGGGCTTTGGTGCTTTCTTTTTGGGTACCTCCTTCCCATTGTCCCATGGTGTCAAATAATTGTCTTTTGTGGGCGAATGTGCCTTTTAAGAACTACTGGTTCATTCAGAACCAAGTCTGGTAAAGAAGGTAAATGACAAGGTACTTGAGGACAATGCCTGAAAAGAAGGTCATTTTTGCCCAAACACCATGACCAAATACTTTACCCTTCAGGTAGTAAACATACAGAATTTTCTGTCCCCAAGAGGTGAAATCATTTGAAAATATAAAATAGGAAAAGCTGGGCTTGTATCAATTTATGCATGTTAAACCCTTAGTAGGTTATTACAGAACTCAGATTCTTGAAATAAGTGTCTAACTTCTATGGCTGATTATATGGAAGACCAGCAGGTCTCTCCCTCACCCCCTGAGCCCACTCCTAATGACATGTTTTGTGGATGCATAGTAATAAACAATATACTGAATCTCATATACACTGAGTGGCACATGGATACATAGTATAACATATAATGTATAGCGTGTCTTCCTCTTATCTTTACTTGTAATAGAGGAGATATTTTAGATGGTCTAGTAGCTCATTCTAGCTAATGAGCTAGATTTACTGTAGATCTTTCCTTCTTGAGGTGAACTCATTCATTATTTTTCTCAATAGGTAATGAGTAAAATTTCCTGGGAAAATTAGTTCAAATGCAGACAAAATTTTGACATGTTTTTATTAATAGTCCAAGCTCATTTCTTTCAATCATCTTTTATGTGTTCTAAAAAATTTATAAAACTGAGGTTTGAATCATATAGCTTATTAATTCAGCATTACTTTTCAGTTTATTAATATATCATTATTTAATCAATTGTAGATTATTGTGATTAAGGTAGGGAGTAAGTAGTCCACAGAAGAGTAATAGCTTCAGTTATCTTATTTTGGACATTATAGTTGGACTATGAATGTATATGATATTTTAGGACAGTAATTGGCAAATATTTTCAGAAAAGTAATATTTCAGTAAATATTTTAGTCTTTGTAGGTCATATGGTCTCTGGCTGGCACCAACTCAATTTTGCTCAATTTTACAGCATGGAAGCTGCCATAGACAAGACATAAATGAAGGCTATGGCTGTGTTCCAACAAAAGTTTATTCTAAAAAAGAGGGAGTAGGCCAGGTTTGGCCTGTAATTTGCTAACTTACAGGAAACAGAATGTAGCCCATTCAAATAAAAGGATGGAGCTGCTATTTAAAGATGATTTAGACCACCCAGCTTTATCATCTTTTCCCTAATATGCCTTCTCTCAATTCTTCCCTCAAGCTAAGGATGAACAGTATCCCTTTTCAGTCTAATGAAAAATACTAGGTCTTTACCCTCTTTGGTCTACAGTTACAACAATTAATGGAAAGATGATTAAGTACATGTGTTTGTTCATTTCTTTGTTCATTCAATCTTTATTAAGTAGTTATCAGCTATTAAGCATCTTGATAGATACTAGCCTTGATGGTCAGAGAGCTTTAGTATATCAATACTTTAAATCTCATTTATTGAACTATAGTCATCATTAAGAGTCAAAAGCAAATAATGTATTTGTGGCTGGTCAAGGGCTGACTGCATAAACAAATAAAAATTAGGCATACAGTTCATAGAAATGTTATAAGTCAATGTGAGTGAAGCTTTACTATATAAGTACCCACTCAAAAATAAATAAATAAATAAAACATCCAGGGGCACCTGGGTAGCTTAGTCAGTTGAGTGTCCAACTCTTGACTTTGGCTTAGGTCATGATCCCATGGTCATAGGTTTGAGGACGCATGTCATGCTTAACACTTAGCATGGAGCCTGCTTAAGATTCTTTCTTTCTCCCTCTGCCCCTCTCCCCTGCTCGCAAGCTCGCTCTCTCTCTAAAATAAAAAAATAAAATAAAAGTTAATTAATTTATTAGTTAAAATTTATTAAATAAATTAAAATTTATTTATTTATTAAATTCATTAATTTATTAATGAAAAACACACACACACATTTATTAATGAAACAGATTGGGTCCATGATTCTTTGAGTCTGGATCTGCCAAATTGGTTAACCCTTGATACAGTGGAAGGCACATAGGTTTGTGGAAGGGGGTAAATCAGGGCATCCCACTCATGGTGTGTCTGATAAGCACGTGTAGATGTCTCACATAACTCTGCAGTTAGGGTTCTGAGTCTGCTCTGTGGCACATGTACTAGGTTCCTAATTGGCATCATGACAGAGCCAGTTTGCCGTGACTAGTTCCTCCTTTTTTCTCTCAAACAAACATCCTCTTTCTAGGCTGCCTGAGGCTTGAGGATGGATGGGAAGTGGCCTTCCTTCTGAGTGGAAGCCAGGAGTGAGTCGGAATCTGAAACTTTTAGACTCCCAGGATAATAACCAGAGAGCCCCCTTGTCATTCTGGTCGTTTGAGGCCAATCCTGGTAATCACGCATCTTCATGCAATCTAAAGAAAACCAAAGTTACCTAGTGTCTAAGTGGCAGGAGCACTATAATCAAATGTGCATTTTAGAATGATTACTGGGGCAGAATGTGTAGTTATTATTAGAGCCTAGGAAACCAGAGGCAAAGAGACCAAATGTAGACTACTAAGGTGGGCGAGAAGAAAAACCTGAACTAAGGCAGTTGCTGCATGAGATTTTGGGGAAAGGAACCAATTGCAGAGGTATCCTGAATACAGAATAGAAAGTCCATGGGAACCTACTGGGAAGTGAGCACAAAAAGAAGCCTTTACTCTTATTTAGGTAACTAATGGTGTTGCTGTTCACTGAGATGGGGGAATATAGGTGGAAGATATGCTTTGGAAAGAATATATTGAGTTCAGTTTAAATCAGGTGGAAATGCTAGCATCCAGCCATCTAGTTGGCAGCTGGAAATTCAAATCTGGAGTTCAGAAATGAGATCAGAAATATGATATGCAGATTTAGAAATCAGATGATATTTTAAATCTTGGGTGTGGATGAGATCACCCAGGAAGACTGGGGCCAGAGACAGGAGAATGGGACCACAGATGGAACCATGAGAGCAACGGTATTTGAAGAACAAGAGGAGGAAGAGCCTGCAAAGGAAACGGAGTCGGAACAAACAGAAGGAGAAGAAGGTGGTGTCATAGAAGTCCAAGGAGGAGGAGGCTTCAACTGGGCCACATGCTGAAGAGAATAAGCTGAAGACCAACATTTATCCTCAAGCCGTGGTAATCAGAAAAATGAAAAAGCAAAAAGTTAGCAAATGTTCAATATTGATTTGTAAACTATTCCAGAGAAGTCAGATGAGCTGCTAATATTTCTTTTGTGTCCCTGTCCTTTCTCTAGATGCCATTGCTAACTACTAAAGAATAAACAATGTAGCTACTGCTCCTTATCAGCAGGGACAGACAGCAGTCCCACATCCCTGTCTTCTCTCCACCCACATTGTTCCCTGTGTCCCCCTGTTCTCTCTGTTCTGTGTTCTACAGCTGCTAGCTGGTTTGCAGAGCTCCCCTCCAGGATGACCCCACCTAATACCAAAGCACAGCTACTCTTAGTTCTTTGCTATGCCTCTTCTATCCGTCCAGAAGCTCTAGGCTGGACAGTGAAAATTAAATGTGTATCTGAAAATAAATGCAAAAGAGCTCCTGTAGCTTTAGGCAGCCACTGTGAGGTGTGTGTGTGTGTGTGTGTGTGTGTGTGTGTTAAGAGAATGTGCTGAGAGAAAGGGAAAAGGCATGACAGATCTAGAAAAAGAAAAATAAGGCATATCTAGAACATGATGTCAAATAATTATTAATAACACATAGTTATATCAGCTATAAAAATGAGATATAAAGACAAGAATGCTGTTAAAGTATCTCCTTAGAATCTTTTTCATGTCAATTTAACTCAGTAAATGCAACTTCCAAAATGTCTTTTTCACATTTGATATCTGACATCTGGATATTAGTTGCCCACAAATATGTGTCCGATCAAAGAGTTACACAAGAAAAATGCTAGCAGCTGCACAGTGGATGAGCAGAGAAAGCAGTGAAATACTCTATAGTTGTGTCAACATAAGAGGCATAGAATATGGCAGGTGGAAACACATGAGAGCTGACACTCTTCTTTTCCCTCCACAGCAGAGCCACAGCCTTCTAATAATCAGCTCTGGATCATTATCCTGAGCTCAGTAGTAAGTGGGATTGTTGTGATCACTGCACTTACCTTAAGATGCCTAGTCCACAGTAAGTACTATCGTACTATCATTCTGACCTTGATTCCTGGAAGCCCAAACTCCATCAGTATGGGTCAGCGTCTCTCTGAGGTTTTAGCCTCGGTTATACCCTCCTCCCGTTTTATGGAAACTTTAGTGTCTCATTTACGTGTCTCACCAAGTTCTGTTCATCCACTGGACAGATGTTTCTCGGACACCTACTATGTGCCCCGTTCTCTACTAGGCACTGGAGTTACAAGTATGAGCAATCACTCCCCTCAAGACACATTCTAGTTTAGTCCTTTTATTTTCCCCCCTAACTTTATATTTTCTTGGAGACGCTGAGGCCTGCTAACTAATTTGAAAACATTTCTGATGCAAAGTGATATTCTAATCTTTGATTTTCAATTGGAGAAAAGTCAGAATGCCAAGGTTTGGGGCTAAGACTCATCCCACAGGTAGGATAAAAAGGTCTGGTGGGCTCAAGGATGATTTTGATACAGACTGCCCAGCCTCACCCCTCTAGTTCAGGATTTCCCATTCTTAATACTACTGACATTTGGGGCCAGATAATTCTTTGTTTTAGGGTTCTGTTCTGTGCATCGTAGCATATTTAGCAGCATCTCTAGGCTCTACTCACTATATGCCAGTAGCACCCCTGCCCCAGTTGTGACAACCAAAAATGTCCCTGTTACATTACAAATGTCCCGGGGAGGGTGTGGGGGGAGGGGGTGGTTAGAAATCTCCCTGGTTTAAGAACCACTGACCTAGTTCTAACCCAGCAAAGGCTTGCTGAGATACATGGGCACCATTTAAGGGAAACTAACCTATCTAAATCTTTATTGTTTGTGCTTGTTTTCAAGGACCTGCTGCAAGGTGGAGACAAAGAGAAATGGGGAGAGCGCGGAAATGGAAAAGATCTCACCTGTCTACATAGATTCTGCAGAACCACTGTATGAGCAGAGCGTCTGGAGGTAGCCTCTTTAGCTCCTCTCTACTAGGGTGGAATATATGAGATACATGGATTATGAGGCACAGCGCTTTCTTCCTCTCAGCACCAAATTTAAGCTCTTTCACCTACTACTACTAACCTGAATTAAAAACCTAATTCAGGTTACTCTAAACAGGTGATTGGCATCTCTTCTCCCCACATACGACTTGCTTATTGTATAACCTCTTTCTCTGCTGTACCATTCTGCCATGTTGAAATGTCTCCCTCTTGTCAGTCAACTCAGTGTCTTTCATTACCTATAAAACACTACTTTAAGTGCATCTTGAATATTCCTGGCCCAACTCCTTGTGCTGATCATTCCTTTTCCCCTGTATCCTTCACTGATGGACACTGATTGGGGTCACTTACTGGTCACTCTGTACCACCTCAGTAACATCCTCTTTGGTCTCCCTGCCTCTTATAGAGCCATCCTACTAACCCAGTGACAGAGCTAAATTTCATAATCACTTCTCCATGTCATTTTTCCCACTTAAAAACTCAGAAGAGACCCCCCCGCCCATGCCTCGAAAAGTTCCAAGACTTTGAACTTTCCACATTTCAGTCGATCTCTTTAGTATAAACATTCTCAGTTCTTTCAACTGTTCTCCATGTAGTAGTTCCAGAAGCTTCATGTGAATACACTAAATGTCAACAAATGGAGTCCAGGACTTTAGATATGGTCTAATTCTACATACAATGAGAAAATTACTATCTGGGATCTGAAATGTTCTTTATGTTAAGGAAGCCTAACACAGCATCAGCTTTTTTTGAGTCACAGTATTAACGTACATCAATTTTGTATTATCCTAAACTACCCAGTTCTTTTCAGTAAGAGAAACATTAGAATCCAAGAGACTGATACCAGATCCAGGGTGGTTGATAGCCTCCATAAACAGTTCCATTTTGACTTACAAAGTTAGGGTGAAAAAGTATAAGAAATGCGAGTCTCTCTGCTGAATCATTAACTGTGAACTTGCAGGAAATATGGCAGATAAAAAAAACCATGTTGAAGACACCATGAAGATAGAGTCAGCCAAATCCAGGATGTGAGAAATTATAAGACAAATGACCCAATTTCTTCAACAAATAAATGACAGAGAAAGGAGTGTTATAGATCAAAAGAAACCTGAGACATATGAATGAAAAGTAACATTTGTTTCTTGTTTACTCTGTGATTCAAACAAGCCAATTGTCAAAATACATTTTTTAGGTAATTGGAGAAAATTGAACACCATCTGTATGTTAGATGTTAATGAATTGTTTATTAATCTTGTTAGATATGATAATGCTGTAATTATGCTAACATAAGCATCACCTATGAGAAATACATACATACTCAAGCATCTGCACATAAAATGATGTGCTACCTAGGATTTAAAATTCTCTGAAGAAATTAAAATTTGGGTAGGCATAGGGAAAGATGAAACAAGAATAGCAGAAAATGCATAGTTGTAAGCTAGTGAGGAGGCCCATGAATTCACTGAATCTAGTCTTCTATGCAATGTATGAACCTCTCTGAAATAGGCTGGTGCCTTTGGGCTATTAGTATGAATGTAACTTTCTATAGTGTTACTATCATTGAAGAAATAAAGATGTTTTCACAGGGGGGAAAAAAAGAAACAAGAGTCTATGGAGTTACCTTTACAAAACAAAAGGAAATTAAACACAACACCTGAGATTTATATAATAGGTTTTGTTTTACAAAAGCATTATTTCATTTTAGTCTTATAAAAATCTCTATGAGCAAGTTCTTTACATCCATTTTATAGGAAAGAAACCTGAGGCACCCTCCCACAGGCTGAGTGATTTTCCCAAGGTCGGGCAGGCAAGGAGCAAAGCCAGAACTCAAACTGGGCATTAAGCTCCGGTTCCTTTCACACCATAGCAGCCTATACACATTTCCCCACAATAGTCTCTCAGTTTCCTATCCTGTTTTCTTTACAACTGCTTTAGGATGCTCTGTCCAGGATGTCCCCCTCAGTTCTGTGATTACCTAGAGCTTCCCTGACTTCCCTTATTAACAGTCTTCTGCTCAGTTGGCTGATACCTCATATTGAAGCCATGGGTCCAGTCTTCTACATGGCCATCTTGCCCAGTTCAAGCAACAATGCCTTTGAACTGCTGTAGCAGTGCTATCTTGAGCACATCACATTCCATCCCGGGTTTCACATGCTGTGTCTTATATTCTTTACTAAATTGTAGGCTTATTGAGAACAACCATGCCTGATATATCTGTTTGCCTCATAGGTAGAAGAGTATTGCCTTGATCAATAGTTTGGTTGTTTGATAACTGGTGCTTAATATTTGTCTGACATTTCATGTATCAAAAATTGCCAGACTTGTCCTAAATTCTCCCATAATTCAGACTTCCCTTTATATTCTTTAGCCATCAAGATTAATATCTACAATGCCCCCTCAATTTGGGAGCACCTATGTGATAAAAAATATAAAATTTTAAAATGTTTTCTTCCTTTGGGGATTTAGGGTTTAAAGTATTTTATTTGTTTGTTTCCTCAGGTCCCACCTCCATCTTAGATTGACCTCTTTGAATTTCCTCAGATGGCCAGGATTATCCCACCTTGTACTTCATGTATCTGTTTTCTAGGAGCCTCTTCATTTCAGTGGCTCTGCAGAAAGTGACTAGTGGGATACAGTGGGAACATTAGTAGCTCTGGTAGGCTTGGTCAAAGAATTTAGAAACACAGAATTGCTTGAGCCTGGAAGAGACATTTGAAAATTCTTGTTAATGACAAGGACATCAAGGCCCAGGAGGTGACCTGAATGATCAAGGACAGAGCCAGAACCCAGATTTCCTGTGTCTGGTGCTCTTTTCCATCATCAGTCTGGGTCTGTGGTATTAACTGGTGTATATATACATACACACCAGTCACAACGTTTCTGGAAAAAGAATTTGTTCAATGTCAGGCCAACTTTATGGACTTGATCTGACGCAACACTGGAGGACTTTATGTTGTAAAAAGCAATCTGATGCTAATGTGTGGGTAGTATGCTGGTATGTATGCCAATATGAGGATAATGGAACATTGTCTATGTGTAGCCAGTATTTCATTTTCCTTTGTGCTCTCCTCTGTTGCTCTCCCACTTCTCTATCAGGTTCTGGAGAAAGACCTATCCAAAACTAATATCCTCTGATGTGTAAGATGAATGACTTATACACTTCAAAACAATAGCCAGGTTGGAGAGGGATAGTCACATCCTACTGGTTCATATTGGACTGATAATCTCCTTAAATGGCTTCATGTTGTTTAACCTCGTTTATAAAATATTTATGAGAAAGTTCTCATTTAAAATGAGATAGGTTTTTATTGTGTATTACTAAACAGTAAGCTATCTTTAGAAATTGAGGTAATGAAAGTAGCATTCCATAGAGCTTCCTCAGATCACTAAAGTGGCTTTTCCTCCTTGGCATTTCTGATCCTTCTGACATCAGCAGAGAATTGAAAAGAAGTGGCAAACTGCTACTCCTGTGTTACTTAATCATGACTCCCCTTTCTCTGACGTTGCCTTCCACAACTCAGTGGACCAGGAAGTGGTCCTTGGTCCTAACTTAAGCTGGAGGAATCAGATATTCTCATTTGAAAATTTGAAGTTGGATAGCAAGTTGACCAAGTATCTCAAATATGGCTAGATTTAAAACATTTAATTTTGGTAGCTATAAAAGGACTGAATTATGCTATATAGTCTAAGAAACAGAAGTACACTTTTAAATGGTTGCTCTCAGAACAAAATCACGGAAGAAATAAAAGTAGGAGACTGACAAAAACTTTAAGCAAAATACAAAAAAAAAAGGGAGTTGCTGCATTTGGTTAAGATTAATAATCCTTAGACATGATCAAAAGGAGACCTCAAGAAGTAGTCACAAAACAGAAGACACCTAAGAGAGCTTATTTATATTTAAAATAAGTTATATTGTTACTTATTACATTTGATAAATGTGTCAGTACTATTTTTTTCAAAAAGTGGTTATTTTACCTCTATTCTGATATTTTTGTGATACTAAAAAAATTATTTTAAAAACCAACCACCTAGTTTTATAATTTCTAGTTGGGAGAATTTAATCTATATGTGTATATGAATAAAGCAATAAAGAGATTGACTAACTGCCAATTTGTCAGCAATTTATGAATAGGATAATTAAGAAAAACAGGTTTTATGGAATGTGGTGAGGACATATAAATCGTGGTAAAAATATACTTGTGCACAGGTTCTTCTATCCTTATAACTACTACTATTTGTTTTTCTATCATCCCCTGTGGGCCAGGGCATTGTGTTACACTCTACATGCATCATTTCATTTAATACCCATTGTGATGTGGATACTGTTTCATTTGATAAAGGGGAAAACTGAGACTTAAAGTAAAATGGCTTTGCTTTGGTCACATGGCTGCAAAGCCATAGATGCCAAGCCAGCGATTTGCCTCCAGAGCCCATGGTTTCAGCCACTACACCACATGGCTACACAAACCTGGCTCCTGAAAATGGTTATTTTCAGGGCAGGAACTAAAAACAAAGAGGTCCAACATGAAAACAAAGCACTAGATGTACACTTAGTGCATTGCTCCCCTCTCATTTAGTAAAAGTTTCAGTCTGCATGAGAGCTTCCTTCTAAAGGAGCAAGCTCCTGCAATGTACAGACTGAATATCTATGCTAAGTATCTTCTGCATATTATAGCATAGACATTTTGTCAGCAACACTGAGAAGAAAAAAAGATGGGCTCCTTTTTTTTTTTTGTAATAATGCTTACCTACTTCATTTTTGTTAAATTTATATCTTATTTCAAATGACATAGGAATTATCTTTTTTATTAAAACAAAACCAAACCCTACTACACACTTAGGCCCACAATGTTTCTAGGATCCAAAGGCACAAGGATTTCATCACAGACCCATTTGCCTTACCTAGTGATACCTCCTCCTTCTAGTGACTAAGTATCTTTTTAAAAGGCTGCAAGAATAAACATACAACCCACAGATTTCAACTCCAATTTTGGGAAATTTTTAATTTACTATTGTAAAATTCAGGGCAAAGAAATATGTATTGATTGACCTGTACAGATACAATGCCAAATATATGGATCAATCAGGAAAGACTATGTATTTAAATTTAAGGATAAGTAAAGTAAGTGTACAATTGCCCAATTCTTGGTGAAAACAAAAGATAAGAGCAAGTCACTGCCCCTAGAGGTGCCAGCACTTGTATCTGTCAGCAGGCTGGCCAAGGAGAAGACTAGCCTTTGGCATTCAATGGACAGGGCAACATAGATCCCTTCAACTCGCCAATGAATTTTAAGTCCAGAACATTTTCAGTCTTTGTCTTGTTTAGTTGTTGATGAAGGGTTTCTAGGAAGATTTAGTAGTGCTTCAATTTTCTTAACATCATCTTTGGATCGATTTTTCTGTAAGCTACTTTCAATTTCTTCAGGGAGGAGTTCAGTAAATTGCAGTCTGGCTTTACTGTAATAAAAGAATGAAAAGGATATATCAAGTACTGCTCCATTTCTTTAGTTCTTAGATTTTTATTTTAGCTTATTTTTCTCTTAGAGAGCGAGTGTGTGCGCAAGTGGGGGAGCAGGGCAGAGGAAGACAGAGAGAATCTCAAGCAGGCTCCATGCTCAGCATGGAGCCAAACACAGGGCTCAATCCCACAACCCTGGGACATGCATGACCTAAGCCAAAATCAAGAGTTGGACGCTCAACCGACTAAGCCACCCAGGCGCCCTGATTTTTTTTAAAGATAGTATTTGTCGTCTTCTCCCTGTGACTTATGAGCAAACATTGCTCACTGCACTTTAAACATAATGGACCTTCTTTGCTCTCCTAACCTGTTCCACTCACATGCTGACTACGATTCTCATATCACCAAAATGGACACTGCTGTGGAGGCAGCTCTGATCCTTACGATATTCCAGAGTTCATGCAGGGGTATCGTGCAGGAGCTGAAACACCCTAAGCTGAAGTGTGAGCCTTGCAACCTGGCTGTCCTGTTGCCCTCAGGGCTGGGGGGGCATGTGACTGCCCTGCCACTTCATTAACTCTCTGTTGCCAGACCTCGTGGGAACTGCACAATGGTAAACTCAAGATGGAAACGTCAGATGGGACAACACTATAGATGTGTATTTACAAGGAATTAAAATCTAATTTCCAAATAACAGATCAGTTCTTTTTCTAAATCTAGTATTAGTGTCTTCCTTGAAGTGATTATCAAGGTCATCCAAGACTTTCTTCTCAACTCTTCACAACCAGGTTGGACCATTTCTTCTTCCATATCTCTATAGCCAGTTTTCTATATTTTCTTTTTTTTTTTTTCTAAAATTTTAAATGTTCTTTTAAATTTATTTTTGAGAGAGAGACAGAGCATGAGCAGGGAAGGGGCAGAGAGAGAGAGAGAGAAAAAGAGACATAGACTCTGAAGCAAGCTCCAGGCTCCGAGCTGACAGCAAAGAGCCCAACACAGGGTTCAAACTCATAAACTGTGAGATCATGACCTGAGCTGAAATCAGATACTTAATCGACTGAGCCACCTAGGTGCCCTGACCAGGCTTCTACATTTTCAGCTCACTAAGGCAATGTTTTATGTTCTCACTTTAACTTCTCTAGGATTATTTTCAAGCAAAGAGGCAGGCATATAAGTTCTTAACTATTATTAACTACTTATTAAATTAACTCTTCTCAGGAATATCATATATATACATATATATATACACACACACACACACACATAAATTTTTGACACTATTTCCTTTTGCCAAAGTATTTTTACATTACTGTAATTCAATTCAAGTTATTGCTTTTAGCCATTCTTGAGGTTTTCTATCTCTAAATAACTTATCAACTGCTCTAGTTATTTTTCTGGTTTCCCTTTTTTATTGAAATACAATTATTACCTGTTCATATTTTTCCAAATGTTAATTCTTCTGCAACTTTCTATATCAAATTCAAATACCAATATATTTTCCCTACCTTTCCAATTTCTTAAAGTTTCATTTAAAAAAAACAAAAAAAAAGAAAAAGAAAAAGCTTCTGGGGCACCGTGGCTCAGTCAATTAAGTGTCCAACTTCGGCTCAAGTCATGATCTCACAGTTCATGGGTCTGAGCCCTGCATCAGGCTCTGTGCTGACAGCTCAGAGCCTGGAGCCTGCTTCAGATTCTGTGTGTCCCGCTTTCTCTGTCCCTCCCCAACACATACTCTGTTCCTCTCTCTCTCTCTCAAAAGTAAATAAACATTAAAAAAAAAAAAAAAAAAGCCTCTTATGACATCTAAAGAACTAGAAATAAGCTAACAACGCTTTCATGCTTTTAATTCTCCACACCAGATTTTATACTGGCATTATAATTTTAAATGCTTTATCTCGGAACTTAGAAAACTACATATCTCACATACCCTCTTACAATGAAGAAGAGGAGTGAATGAAACAAATATGTATTGAGCATTGTGGTGTGATTCTGCCTATAGAATGGCTGAGAAAACTGAGAGCTTGAAATTAAGGAAACTATCTAAGGTCACAGAACTAATTAATAGCCTAGCTGGGATTTAAGCTCTGTTTTCAAGGTTTAATTGGCTACAAAATCAATGCTTTTTCTCATATAGAACCTAAGTCCTTGGACAACTGATCTACAGATATTAAGAATTTCCATGTGTGGGGGCGCCTAGGTGGCTCAGTCGGTTGAGCGTCCAACTTCGGCTCAGGTCATGATCTCAAAGCTCGTGAGTTCGAGCCCCGCGTCAGGCTCTGTGCTGAGAGCTCAGAGCCTGAAGCCTGCTTTGGATTCTGTGTCTCCCTCTCTCTCTGCCCCTAACCCACTCACATTCTGTCTCTCTCTCAAAAATAAATAAACATTAAAAAAAAAAAAAAATTTTCCATGTGCGTATGTGTTTTTAGCACAAATCAAAGTTTTAAGTAAAAACATGGAAAAAACCAGACTGCTTATCTATTCAACATGGGGCCTGAACTCACAACCCTGAGATCAAGAGTCGCATGTGCCACCAACTGAGCCAGCCGGGTGCCCCAGAAACTCTTTGAATTGAGTGGTGGTTTAGAGTACCTGGGTTAAGAAGAACACCACAATGGCTAGGAAAGCCAGGTACCTTTATCTTCACCTGCTCCTTACCTCTCTTCCAATTTCAGCTCATGGAGTGCTTTGCGATCCTTCTGTGTTCTCTCTTGGACAGTCTCCCCATAGAACTTCTGAAATGCCATCAACAGACTTCCTACAGGAGTGCTGAGAAGGAAGCAGAGAGAAAGCTTAGGAAAAAGCAGCCATTAGACCACACACCATGTGAGTGTCTGCTAAGGCAGGAGCAACACCGACTGAGCCACTTATTCCCTGACAGGTACAGGAACTCTGACAAAGTGTCCTTGTCAAATGAAGAAAAAATTATTAAGGCAATTTCCTTCCTGGTCTTCTAAACAGTAGAGAAAAACAATCACTGCAACTTCCCAAAATTAACTGGTATAAAAACAACAGGCCTATAAATTGGCTGTTTTATCATGAATGATAAACTGGGAAAATATATACTTGTGACAAGTTCTAGTAAGTAGCTTTATACTGAAGATTTCTCAGAAATGAAATTGTAACAGGAATGGTACCAAAACCTCCAGAAGGCAGGAACTGTGGAGGGCATATGTGGTTGGAGGAAGGATACCATTGGCTTCTGGGGATGGAACCACCAAAACATCCTACAGTTCGAAAGTCTGGCACAACAGTCTCACCCACACTGTTAATAGTTACCCATTGAGAAACTGATTTAGATAACAATTATTACAGTAAGTTAAGGGTTTGGTTCTTATGTTCTCAAAGAAAAGGAATTTTTGACTCTGAGATAACTTAAGTTCCCTCTGGCTACAACATAAGTAAGCTCATTTGAAAAATTACTGTAGCCAAGTGGAAAAGTCCATTGACAGATGGATAAAGAAAATGTGGTATCTACAGCCTTTAAAAAGAAGATCCTGTCACATGCTACAACATAGATTAACCTTGAGGATGTTATGCTAAGTAAAATTAAGCCAGTTACAAAAGGACAAATAATATATGATTCCATTCATATGAAGTATCTAAAGTAGTCAAAATCAGGGCGCCAGGGTGGCACAGTTGGTTGAGCATCCCACTCTTGATTTCAGCTCAGGTCATGATCTCATGGTTCATGAGTTTGAGCCCTGTGTCGAGCTCCATGTTGACATGTGGAGCCTGCTTGGGATTCTCTCTCTCTCTGCCCTTATCCCACTTACATACTCTCTCTCTTTAAATAAACAAACTTAAAAAATAATAAAGTAGTCAAAATCATAGAAACAAAGTAAAAATGTGGTTGCCAAAGGCTGGGGGACAAGGGGAAGGGAGAATTAATGTTTAATGGGTACAGAGTTTTCAATTTTGCAAGATGACAAAGTTCTAGAGATCTTTTGTACAATAATGTGAATATAAAAACACTACTAAACTACACACTTAAAAATGGTCAGGCTGGTAAATTTTATGTTATGTGTTTTTAATGACAATGAAAAAGAAATTATTTTTGCTGCTAATTTCAACAATTTTTCCCTTCAAGCCAAGATGGTATATTAACAATATAACAAGTGGTGCCTGGCTGGGTCAGTCAGTAGAGCATGTGACCCTTGCTCTTGGGGTCTTGAGTTCAAGCCCCACGTTGAGGGTAGAATTTACTAAAAAACAAACAAAACACAATATAACAAAAATCATGTCTGCGATAGATTATGACATGCTGAATTTTTAAAAATAATTTAAAAAAGGAATCCATAAGTCTAGTGTAACTTCCTCCTTAAAAGGGGGTAGAAAAAGGGAGAGGGTAGGTGGAGGCGAAGGGAGAACTCAGGTGAATGCCAACTAATAAAAACAGAAGAAAAGATAGCACTAACAAATCATTTTACAACCATCAGTAATAACCGATTATGGCAACAATTATAATAGATCATTAAAACCACTAGAAAAAAGATAGCTGGAGAACATGCTATTCACATAGTCTTACCCAAGATTATTTACTAATCACAATGAGAATAACAGAAGCCTTTCAGTGGAGAAATTTAAGTCAATACTAAATATGGTAGGCAGAATTCTACAATAGCCCCCCAAATTGTCCTGCCCTAATTCCTCAACTATAAATTATACCCATGATTCTGTTACATAGCAAAATTTTACAGATGTAATTAAGGTTAGTAATCTGTTGAATTTGAGTCAATCAAAAAGGAAATTATCTGGATGAACCCTTTAAAAGCAGAGAGTTTTCTCTGGTGGCAGAGACAAGTCAGAGAGATTCAAAGTATGAGAAGGATTCAACATACCAGTTGCTGGTCTGAACATAGAGGGGGCACTGTGGCAAGGAATATGTACGCCTCTAGGAACACTGGTGTCTGGCTGACAACCATGCAGGGAACAATAACTTCAGCCCTACAGCCACAAGGATTCTGTCAACAACCTAAATGGTGTAGGAGCAGATTCTTCCCTAGTCCAATAAGAACCTGCCTGATCCATACTTTGATTTTGGCCTTGTAAAACTCTGAACAAAGAGAGCCCATCAGCCTCCTCAGACTTCTGACCTACAGAACTGTGATATAATAAACGGGTGGTGTTTCCAGCCACAAAAGTTTGTGGTAGTTTGTTACACAGCAATAGAAAAGTACTGCACCAAGTAATTAACATCACTTACAATAGGTGAAGACAATATGTATCTTGATGTGATACACTGAGAAGGACTAACTTCACCTACACTGTATTCCTGACGAAAACATTTAACCTAAATCTACTCATGAAGGGATAATGAAAAGAAATTGAGAAATTTTCTGGGGGAAAAGAGCAGTGGATCTATTCTAGCTTAAAGGAATCAAAACTGTAAATGCAATATGCAATTGGATCCTGAGTTAAATATAAATATGTATGGCATTATTGTAATAATTGAAAATTTTTGAATATGGACCATATCTTAGATAGCTATATTGAATCAATGCTAAATTATTGACTGTGATGATTATACTGTGGTATCATTGGTGAATGTTCTTCATTTCATCCTGGGAGATACCAGCTAATGTATTCAGAGGTGAAGAATTATGAGGTCTCTAACAGTTTAGCCAGAAAGAAAAAAGGAGAAAGAAAAAGAAATTTACACACATTCCACACATATACAGAGACATACAACAAATATGACAAAATGTTAACTGGTGAACATAAGTGAAAAGAGTATATGGGTGTTTGATGTACTAATTCATTCAACTTTTCTGTAGGTTCAAATTTTTTCAAATTAACAAGCTGGAGAAGAAAAATTTTTTAATTTATTAAACAAACAAAATCAAACAAAAAAAATTTTTAACAGAATGTGCTTGTTAATTGTTTCTTATTATTTTCCTGCTCCTTGTAAATACCATTGTTCAAATTACAAATAGGTTCAGGTGTTAGTGATATCTAAGCAGTGATAATTGGAAGTAAAATCAACAACTGGGGTAAGATTAGAATTTGACAGTCAAAGCGACAGCCAATACAAAACTGAAGGCCTTTTATAGGCTGTAAGATTCAAATTTATTCTTTAGAAATGAATGAGATTTTTAACAGTAAGGCATTAATGAAAGTTGTGTTAATTTAGTATCAAACCATATTAACACTTACCCTAGCAAGGCTCCAATTATGCCACCAGCCACCAGACCACGCAGGCCTAAGTTTATTCTAAAAAGGCTTCCTGTGACAGCTATTTTAAAACAAACAAACAAACAAACAAAAAACCCAATATTAAATTATCTGTAAGTACTAGAATCCATTTAAAAAATTTTTCTTCTATAAAAAGAACATAAACCGCTGAGTAAGTTTTCAGAACCCAGTATCAATAATACATCACCATAACCTAGATTTCCTGAATCTAAAATGCCAAGGGCGCCCGGGTGGCTCAGTCGGTTGAACGGCCGACTTCAGCTCAGGTCATATCTCGTGGTCCATGAATTTGAGCCCTGCATCAGGCTCTGTGCTGACAGCTCGGAGCCTGGAGCCTGTTTCCGATTCTTTGTCTCCTTCTCTCTGACCCTCCCCCATTCATGCTCTGTCTCAAAAATAAATAAATGTTAAAAAAAATAAATAAATAAAAAATAAATAAAATGCCAACACAGCTAGTTTCTCTTCCACACTGCAGGTTCAAAGGAAGAAACATCCCTTTTACAAACCTAATTTTTGTATATCGGTTCTATGGGTCCAACCTCTTCTCATTCTGCTTCATTTCTGCCCACCTCCCCTTAAAAATCTGTAATTTCTTCACTCCCATCTCTTCAATTTCATCCTTCTTCAAGAAAAGCTTTCCCCAAAGAACAAAAACCCCTGCAGTTTGTACCTTGCTCCAGTCTCACCCTTTCTGTCCTGCTACAACCCTCAGGCAGGCCTCCAAGTGGGCATGTGGTCTACAGTGCCACCAGGTGGTCAGTGCACAGGCTCCCTTTCCTTCCCACTGGTATGGTATATCAGGACGTCATTCATTTTCCTCCCTCACTATGCACAACACAACGAATGCATCTCATGTAGTAACATTTTTAAAAAAACAATTGAGACTTATGTGTCTTATTTAAGTACTATTTGTTTTTTTTAATTTTCCAAATTTTAAAATTAACAAGAAAAAAAATCACCTTTAATTACATTACCCTGAGATGGTAATAAATTTGGTCTTTTTTTCAAGTCTTCTTTTCCAAAGAAAGCATTTTTTTAAAAATAAAATATTGGGGGGGAGGTAGGGGTTCCTGGGTAGTTCAGTTGGCTAAGCAACTGATTCTTGGTTTTGGATCAGCTCATGATCTCAGGGTTCATGATTTCGAGCCCCTTGTAGGGCTCCATGCTGTTGAGCTTGCTTGGGATTCTCTCTCTCACCCTCTCTCTCTCTCTGCCCCTCCCCTGCTCACTCTGTCTCTCTCAAAATAAATAAACTTAAACATATGTGTGTGTGTGTGTGTGTGTGTGTGTATTTTTTTTTCTTTCTTTTTTTTTAGGGGTGCCTGGGTGGCTCAGTTAAGCAGCTGACTCTTGATTTCGGCTCAGGTTATGATCTCACATAGTGAGATGGAGTCCCACACAGGGCTCCGCGCTGGGTGTGGACCCTGCTTAAGATTCTTCTCCCCCTCTTCCTCTGCCCCTCCCTCACTCATTCTCTCCCTCTCTCTCTCTCTCAAAAAAATAAAAAAATAAAAAAAGAATAAAAAATAAAAATAAATATTTTTTAAAAAGCTATCAGAATAGCCAAAATCTAGAAGACTGACAGCATTAAATGGTGGCAAGGATGTAGAGCAAAAGAAACTCATTCATTGCTGGTTGGAACACAAAATGGTACAGTCACTTTGAAGACAGTCTGGCAGTTTCTTACAAAAATGAACATATTCTTACCATATGATCCAGCAATCACGCTCCCTGGTATTTACCCAAAGGAGCTAAAAACTTGTGTCCACACCAAAACCTGCACACATTTATAGCAGCTTTGTTCGTAACTGCCAATACTCGGAAGCAACCAAGATGTCCTTCAGTAGGTAATGGATAAGTAAATTGGTATATTCAGACAATGAAATCTTATTTAGCACTAAAAAGAAATGAGCTATCAACTCATGAAAAGAGACTGGAGGAAACTTAAATGCATACTGTTAAGTGAAAGATGTAAATCTGAAAATGTTATATAATATATAACTTTCTGGAAAAGGCAAAACTATTGAAACAGTAAAAAAAGATCACTGTTTATCAGGGGTTGGTGGGCAGGATACATAGGTGGAACAGATTTTTAGGGCAATGAAAATGCTCTTTATGATACCACAACGATGGATACATGTCATCATACATTTGTCCAAACCCACAGAATGTACACCAAGAGTGAAACCTAAGGGAAACTATGGACTTTGGGGGATAATGATGCATCAGTGTAGGTTCTTCAACTGTAACTAGTATCCCACCCTGGGGTAAAATGTTAATAGTGGGGAGGCTATGTTTAAGTGTGTATGTTGGGGCGGGGGGAGAAGTACAGTAAAACCTTGGATTGCAATTTACTTGTTCTGCGAATGTTTCACAAGATAAGCATTATTTCTAGTAAATTTCAACTTGATAAACGAGCAAAGACTTGCAATGTAAGTAGCACCTGACGCTGAATGTCATACGATCACAACTGAGCCAATAGTTCTCTCTCTTTCTCCCTCTCTGGGAGATTGTGGGTGATCGTCTCCCATGCTCGCATGCTCAGTTTCAGGCTTTTCAGAGCATTGGAAATCAGTGACTTTTCAGAGCATTGGAAGGTGCCCACAACTGGCACTAGTGTATTTTTTGTCACTTCAAAGCACCTGTGGACAGTCCTTTGCTTTTCCATACAAGAGTAAGCTTAGGAATGCTTTGCTTCATTCTAGGTCAGGCTGCCTGCAGATATAGACCCTTCCCTCTGTTGTCTTATGCTGAATACATTAAATACAGTATATGACAAGAGTTTATGAAAACTGTACTGTAGTCAACATCCGTTAGTAATAAAGTTGTCCTACACAATAATCCTCCTCTCTCGTCTCCCTCAAACCAGCCACAAAGATTTTCAAAGGTAAGTACAGGTTAATCTATTTTTCTTTATATTTTGTACTTTCCTTATTCATTTGTATTATATTACAGTATTGTAATCATTTTTATACGAATATTTGTGAGTTGTGAAACAAATCATCTGAGTTTCCATCATTTCTTATGAGGAAATTTGCTTTGATATACAAGTGCTTTGGATTACAAGCATGTTTCCAGAATGAATTATGCTCCCAAACCAAAGTTTTATTGTATATGCAAAATCTTTGTATCTTCTGCCCAATTTTACTGTGAATTTAAAACTATTCTAAAAAATAAAGTCAATTAAAAAGGGGGGAGGGAGTAGTGAGGCTTATAAGCTATCAGCAGCCAAACATCAGTCAGACTCTTTATTACACAAACTCTTTATTACCATGTGTTCTGTAAATAGTTTACTTTTTTTTTTTTTTCGACCTTAGTGTTTATTTCTTTTTCTTGCCTGAATGCACTGGTTAAAGTCTCCAGTATAATGCTGCATACAACTGTATTCATCTCAAGTATACACCTTAATTACAAGTGTATACAGCTTTCCCATGTTCTCAGTCTTAGGGGAAAATCATTGTCTTTCACCATTAAATACGATGTTTGCTGTAGGTTTTTTTAATGTTCATTTATTTTTGAGACAGAGAGAGACAGAGCATGAATCGGGGAGGGGCAGAGAGAGAGGGAGACACAGAATCGGAAGCAGGCTCCAGGCTCTGAGCCGTCAGCCCAGAGCCTGACGCGGGGCTCGAACTCACGAACCGTGAGATCGTGACCTGAGCTGAAGTTGGACGCTCAACCAACTGAGCCACCCAGGCGCCCCGCTGTAGGTTTTTTAATAGATGATAGGTGACCTTCACTGGGTTAAAGAAGCTCCCTTCTATTCCTAGTTTGTTGAGAGTTTTTATCATGAATGTTGGATTTTTGTCAAATACTTTTCTAAGCTAACCTTAAATTCCTTGGATAAATTCCACTTGTTTACAGTATACAATCCTTGGTTGTTGCTGGATTTGGTTTACTAATATTTTGTAAAGGATTTTTGTGTACATACTTTTCTTTTTAAAGTAATCTCTGTACCACCTCACAATGGTCAGAGTGGCTAAAATGAACAAATCAGGAGACTGTAGATGCTGGAGAGGATGTGGAGAAACTGGAACCCTCTTGCACTGTTGGTGGGAATGCTAACTGGTGCAGCCACTCTGGAAAACAGTGTGAAGGTTCCTCAAAAAATTAAAAATAGACCTGCCCTATGACCCAGCAATAGCACTGCTAGGAATTTACCCAAGGGATACAGGAGTACTGATGCATAGGGGCACTTGTACCCCAATGTTTATAGCAGCACTTTCAACAGCCAAATTATGGAAAGAGCCTAAATGTCCATCAACTGACAAATGGATAAAGAAGATGTGATTTATATATAAAAATGGAATACTAGTTGGCAATGAGAAAGAATGAAATCTGGCCATTTGTAGCAATGTGGATAGAACTGGAGAGTATTATGCTAAGTGAATAAGTCAGGGAGAGAAAGACAAATACCATATGTTTTCAATCATATGTGGATCCAGAGAAACTTAATAGAAGACCAGGGAGGAGGGGAAGGGGGAAAAAAAAAGTTACAGAGAGGGAAGGAGGCAAACCATAAGAGACTCTTAAATACTGAGAACAAACTGAGGGTTGATGGGGATGGGGGAGAGGGGAAATTGGGTGATGGGCACTGAGGAGTGCACTTGTTGGGATGAGCACTGGGTATTGTATGGAAACTAATTTGACTATATTATATATATACACATATCATATTATATTATATATACATAATAAAAAATATTTTAAAAATCAAAATAAATAAATAAAATAATCTCTGTACCCAACATGGGGCTCAAACCCACGACCCTGAAATCAAGAGTCACATGCTCCACTGACTGAGCCACCCAGGTGCCCCTGTGTATATACTCTTGAGTGATAGTGATCTGTAGTTCTCTTTGCTATCTTCATCTTCTTCATTTGGCTTTGGTATCAAGGATAATACTAGTCCAAAGGAATAAGTTTGAAAGTGTTCCTTCTTCCTCTATTTTATGGAAGAGTTTGTGAAAGAAACTTCCCAAATAGCCACTGAAGCCATCTGGTCTTGGGCTTTCTTTGTGAAAAGATTTTTAACTAACAATTTAGTTTATTAACTTGTTGTAGGGCTATCCAGATTTTCTATTTCTTCTTGAGTAGATTTTGGTAATTTGTGTCTATTTTCTTTTTCTTGGTCAGTCTTCCTAAAGTTGTTTGTTATCTTGTCATTTTTAAAAAAATTTTTAATGCTTATTTTTTGAGAGAGAGAGAAGGAAAGAGCATGAGTGGGGGAAGAGTCAGAGAGAGAGGAAGACAAAGAATCCAAAGCAGGCTCCAGGCTCTGAGCCATCAGCACTGAGCCCGACGTGGGGCTTGAACTCCTGATCTGTTATTGTCTATTTCACAATCTGTTATGTCTATTTCTCCTCTCAATTCAGTGTTTCTTTTTATGTATTTATGAGCTCTGTTGTTAGTTTATATGTTTATAAATGTTATATCTTCTTGATGGATTGGTCCTTTAAACATTATAAAATGAGGGTGCCTAGATGGCTCAGTTGGTTAAGCATCCGACTTTGGCTCAGGTCATGCTCTCAGTTTGTGAGTTCGAGTCCTGCATCAGCCTCTCCATTGACAGTGCAGAGCCCACTTTGGACCTTCTGTCCCCTTCTCTCTCTGCCTGTCCGCTGTTCACTTTCTCTCTCAAAAATAAACATAAAAAAAAAATTTATAAAATGTCCTTTGTCTCTAGCATTTTTTAAAAAGTTTATTGGTTGATTGATGAGAAAGAGTGTGTGTCCACGAGCAAGGGAGAAGCAGAAAGAGGGAGAGAGAGAATCCCAGGCAGGCTCTGCACTGTCAGCACAAAGCCAGATGTGGGGCTTCAACTCACAAACCGTGAGATCATGACTTGAGCCAAGATCAAGAGTCAGCTGCTTAACCAACTTAGCCACTTAATTGGATACTGTTATTTTTTTTAATTAAAAAAAAAAAAAAGTTTATTTTTGAAAGAAAGAGCATGCAAGAATGAGAGCACATGCAAGTGAGGGAAGGACAGAGGGGGTGACAGAGGATATGAAATGGGCTCCCTGCTGACGGCAGAAAGCCTGATGTGGAGCTCCAACTCACAAACCGGGAGATCATGACCTGAGCCACAGTCGGATACTTAACTGACTGAAACACCCAGGCACTCCCTCAAATACTACTTTTATTTTTTTTAATTTTTTAATGTTTATTTATCTTTGAAGGAGAAACAGAGCATGAGTGGGGGAGGGGCAGAGAGCGAGGGAGGCACAGAATCTGAAGCAGGTTCCAGGCCCTGAGCTGTCAACACAGAGCCTGACGTGGGGCTCGAACTCAAAAATTGTGAGATCATGACATGACTGAAGCCAGACGCCCAACCCACTGAGCCACCCAGGAGTCCCTCAAATACTATTTTTAAATTAGGGAAAAACAGTTAAAAGAAAGGAAAACAATAGGTTTATAGAGTGTTTTATATTAACCTACATATTAACCATTTCTAGTACTTTTCATTTCTTCCTGTCAAGTTACTATTTGGTGTCATCTCCTTGCTCCAACATACCTCCATTCCTTCCCTCTCATTTGTGCTATTAATGCCATATACAACTTTAAATATGCTGTATGTCTAACACTTCAATTTTGTTATTATTTTACATAATTGTCTTTTAGATTAGTTATGAGAAAAAATATTTATACAGCCTTTAATAATTACTTATATAATTATCTTTATCAATGCTCTTTAATATTTCTCATAGATTCAGGTTACCATCTGGTTTATTACATCCTTTTAGCGTGAAGAATTTCCTATAGTATTTTTGTAAGGCAGATCTGCTATTAACAATTTTTCTTTGTTTGTTTATCTGCCAATATCTTTATTTTTGCCTTCAATTTTGAAGAGTGGTTTGTTAGAAACAGAATTCCTGGTTGACAACTTATGCTTTTCAGGCCTTTGAATGCATTCTACTGCCTTCTGGTTTCCATCATTCTGATGAGCAATAAGCTGTTAATCCTCTTTGGTGTTCCTCATGGGAGTTATTTTTTTCTTGCTGCTTTTAAGATTTTTCTTTCAACAGTGTAACTATTATGTGCTTAGGTGTGAATCTCCTCATGTTTGTTCTTCTTGGAGTCTGTTGAACCTTTTGGATGTGTGGATTAATGTTTTTCATCAAATTTGGGAAGTTAAGGACCATTATTTCTTAAAATACTTTTTTCTAACCCTTTCTCTCTTTTCTACCTAACATTCCCTTCACACATATATTGGTATTTTTGATGGTGTCCTATAGGTTGCTCAGGCTCAGTTCATTTCTCTTCATTTTAAAAATTCTGTTCTTCACGAAAAATCATCTATATTGATCCCTCTTCAAATTCATGAATTCTCTTTTGCTATCAAGACTGGTGTTGAGCTCCTCCTCTCCAGTGAAATTTTAATTTCTATTGTTGTATCAACTTTCAACTTTTCATTTGATTTTTTTTTTTTTATAATTTCTGTCTTTATTGATATTCTCTATTTGGTAAGTCACTATCATCATACTTTTAAATTTCTTTAAAATGGTTTGAAGCCTTGTCTTCTATGTTCAATGGATGGGTCCAGTCAGAGACATTCCCAGTGAGTGCTTTTTTAATCCCCTGGTTTTACATGTCATATGATTTTTTTGTTGTTGAAAACTGGACATTTTAGGTAATAAATTATAGCAACTCTGGAGTTAACACCCCCCACACAGGGGGGATGACTGTAATTCTTTGTCTATGTAGTGACTTGCCCGGACTAGTTCTGTGGAGTCTTTTTTCTGCAGAGTACAGCCACTAACGTCGTTGCTCAGTTTTTATTTGTATGCGTGGTTTCCTAGGCATCACACTGGCTTAAGTAGTCAGCCAATGATTTGTCAGAAATTATGCTTAAGCATCCCAAGCTAGTAATGCTCCTATCCTTTACCAACGTATCTGTGGTTGAAGAATGCATTCAAAGTTTAGACAGTTTAAAATCTCTTCTGGCTTTTTCTTTTGGTGTTCACAATTAACCCTCACAACTAACCAAAGATAAGTAGCTTGCTAGGGCCCTTGCCAGTCTCTCCAGAGTGTGCATGAATACATACTTACACATGTGTGCAACTTTCCAGAATTCTAGGGATACATAGAATCTTATTAAAACCCCCTGTGGCTGTCTTGTTCCCTAGATATTCCTGTTAAGATTCTGCCTCATCTGCCAGTCTATTCCTTACCCCAAATAGTATCAAAACCTCAGATTAGCTGTGTGATATTATCCTTCCCTGTTGCAATTGTTTTCAGCAACACCCCTTGGCTTGGAATTTTCTGTTTTCTGCTCCAAATAAAGTCAGCGCCCTCAAGCAGCAGAAAGCCAGTCCTCCAGCCTGTCCTTATGAAACTTCTGCATCACAGAGCTGTGGGCTAGGGGGGCAGGAGGAGCCCTAGGCTGAAACACCACAGACTCCCAATGTTCTTACTGAAACTCAGTAGAAATTCTTGGATAAATGCTTACTGATTTGTTGTGTGCCTGTGGTCAATTTCCAGCATCTTTAAATGGTTTTTGATAATTATGTCCAATTCTATTGTTGCTTTTTGTGAAAGAATTTGCCAAGCTCCTCACTCAGTCATTCCAGATGTCAAATATACATTTATAAATGTCCAGATGAATGCCATATAATAATAAGGGGAGACATTCTTGACATGATTTTGACTTCAGGGGAAATTACTTCAGTGTTATACCATTAAATTCAATGTTGGTTGCTGGTTTGAGATAAAAACTTATCTTGTATCATGTTTATTTTTTTACTAATTTTTACACTCAATTTACATTCAAGGAACATTTATTCTACTCTACTATGTGTCAAATAGTTGTGATATAAAAGGCGAAGACTTTCTCTGATATCAAGTAAGTCATCTAGTGGAGAAGCAAAACAAGTTAACAGGTACAACATAGAGTCGTAAGTGCTTTGATTAAAATATTTATAGTTAATTATGGGAATATAGGGGAAAGACACCTGAAGACCCAAAAATAAGAAAATAGGGACTAGGAAACTAAAGCTGACAGATAAGCTGAACCTTGAAAGACAGGTTCAATAAAAGCTGAATAAAATTATTTGCAGGAGTGGGAAGGCATGCTCAAGAAAAGGGACCAATACATGTAAAGCAAGATTATGATGGGTTTGGGAAATCAAGAGTAGAGTCATAGGGTGGAGCAAGAGTGGTACGTGAGGACCAGATCAAGAATCAACATTAGAATGATGGGAAACTATGAAAGAAGCTCAAGCAGAAAAGTGTTATACTCACATTCATATTTCCAAAAAGTAACTAAGGTAACAGTGGAAGTGGAGGAAACCAAGACTAGAAACAGGGAAGACCAGATAGCAGCAGTGGGAAGAAAGAGGAGGTGAGAGTCCCTACATATTAAAGGAATCTAATTAAAGGACTAGAACTTTGCAAAGAGGGGGATAAAAGGCAGAACCATATCATTATCTGGTTTCCAGGTTTTTTGTTTATTTGTTTAACATGGTAAATTATAAAGAACCTAACGACAGGAGCAAGTATGGAAGTTGGGGGAGGAAAACAGAGTTTGGTTTGGATATAGGCATTTGAGCCTACAGAATACCCATGGAAAAATGGTGGCGAGTTAAAAAAGGGCAAGTTCCAGCTGCTCCAGTGCTATTAATGCCTATTTCTAGTTTTATATTTTAAAATGTTTCCATTAAATTGTTAAGTTCAAATTATGTGTACATGTGTTTGCCTGGGTGTATATATACATATACACAGAGAAAGAGAGCATGCACTCAGAAGAGAGAACAAGAAGCAAATGGGCTAAAATGTAAATAACTGAATCTCTGTATATAAAGGTTATATGGTGTTCCTTGTATTACTTTTATTTTTAAAACTTTTTGTAAGCTTGAAATTATTTCCAAATTAAAAAAATTTTTAAATGTTTTATGAATTATATGTACCTTTTTGCATGTAAGAGAATTACACGAGGTAGTGAGTGTTTGAGTATATGTGGCACTTCACATTTACATTTCTGGAAATAATACTTCAATACTTATTTTTTAATGTTCATTTTAAAGAGGTCACATTTACCAGAGGCATAAAGCTTTAAAATAAAATCCAAACTCTTAGTATGAAAAATCTGGTCCCTTTCTACGTAATTTCACCAAACTTATCTCAAGCCACTCTTCCCCTTACTGACTATGTTCCAGCCTTATTATCCTGCTTTTGAGGAACTTTCTTGCCTTGGAGACTTCACCCTCAATGTTGCTTCTGCATAGGCTACTTTTCTTCACACTTTTCAGGTATCAGCTTAAATGTCACCTCCCCATAAAGGCCTTCTCTACTCACCCTGATCATCCCATTGCTTCACCTGTTTGCTATTTTCTATCACAGCAGCCTTTTTCTCCCCCAACCACATTAGACTATAAAACTCCATGAAAGCAAAGACCTTTTCTGTTTTGTTCACCAAGTATACCAAGGGCCAAGCATAATGCTCTCCATACATTTTGCATGAATGCTGAATGAGATGTGATGAGAAGTCAACCAAAGAATTCAGTAGTTCTGATTTATAAGTCCTTAAATATTTCCCAAACCATATTTGAGGAGACTGAAAAACATAAACAAGAACAAAAATGTCTTACCTCCCGCAATGACAAAATGGCTTAGGGCATTTTTATTTCGGTACACATTTAGACCAGTATTCACTGTGCTGGGAAGAAGGGGGAAGGAAGAAAACATAAACTTTAAAGCATATTCCCCTTACTTTCTCGACCACAATTTTCACTAAAGTGATAGGTATTAGAAATGCCTACTAAGTCAATTCCTGGTCTTAGTCTAGGTCCCGTGAATGTGTTCCGGACTACCAATATTCCCTAGGCTTTCTAGGTGGACCTTCTGTTGAAGAATGAACCAAAGAATTTCTCTTACTTAGAAACCTTGTCCCTACTTTGATAATAGGTGGAAGACCTCCATCCATGGATGCAAACCTATATCTGGACCAATCTTTTACATAGATAAAAGTTCTTGGGGAAAAAGGTATTATGAATCACTTTCATGTGGGTGTTTAGTTTTTAAAAATCTCACTTGCTCAAAAGATGTGCTCCCAAAATAATACTAAGACCTTTTGTCACAACTCAGAGAGAACTTACTTGAATATAGTCACAAACACTGTAGTTCTCCAACTCCAGCGCCAGCCGTACCGGATGAAGCCTCGTGTGGCAGCACGATGTGCAGATTGCTAAAGTTAATGAAAAGGCTGTGAGATTCCAAGACCCCTTAATACCTTCTTTATTCTAAAACTGTGGTAGAATGATGGCTATGGATTAGGCAGGGACACCTAAACAGAAACGTTATTAAGATCTCTAGAAATACCGTTTACTGAAACTTAAGCAAAAGTCCCATGTGCATCCTATTCTATCGGGAGATAGAAAAGGAACTAAGAATTGCCAGTGTCAACCAAGCAATCTATCAATGAGGCATAAACAGAGAATCTATATGGCAAATGCCATGGCAAATATAAAGTCAGTATTAGACATGCTTTTTATATCCAAGAAATCTTGGAAAAAAGAAACCATAAAATAAAAAAGAACCAAAGAAATGGTAAATAAAAGGGTAAGGATGATAGTAATACAGATATAGAGAAAAGAGCAAAGAAAAGAGAACTGATATTTACTGCCCACGTTCTATGTAAAAGTTGTGTTAACATATTACCTCATTTAATCTTTACAACTTTTCTTTTAGGCAGGTGTTTCAGATTTAACTAAAGCACAGAGAGGAAGTTTCTAACCAAGATCACTTAGCCAAGAAGGAGTAAGTCAGAACTGGAAGACAGGTTGTCTGTCTCCACATCACCATGGAGCAAGTCTGGTACAATATCCTGAGGATATAGTCTAGATTTTGAGAGAATCCCTAAGTGGATCCTTAACTACTACAAGATACTGGGCAAGTCAAAACCTCTCTGAAGAGTATCAGTATGGACTCGTGGCTTTTAACAAATAGGCAGATAAATAAATAGATACAGATGTGTGTATGAATATGTGCACATAAGTATATATGAGCACACACACATTTCCTAGGGCCTATAGAAGCCATGATATCCCTGTAAGTGAGCATATGTAGCATCAAATCTTTGTTTTTTTAATGTTTTTATTTCATTTTTGAGAGACAGAGTGCAAGCGGAGGAGAGACAGGGAGAGAGATACACACAGAACCTGAAGTAGGCTCCAGGCTCTGAGCTGTCAGCACAGAGCCCGACGCAGGGCTTGAACTCATGAACTGTGAGGTCATGACCTGAGCTGAAGTCGGACACTTAACCGACTCAGCCACCCAGGTGCCCCTCAAATCTTAGTTTTATATATAATTTTTCCACTAAAAGAAACTAGAACTCCTTGGTGATGACTAACTCTGGGGCTGGTACTGGAAAAGTAAAAGATGAGCCAGGAACATCTTGCTATGCCAAAAAATAAAGATATGCTCAAAGAACGATGGGGACATATAAAAAGAACAAAGGAGCTAGTTTAAAGGGCTCCAACTGTCCAAATCTAGGCCAATTTCAGCATCAAGATAAATAATGATAAGAATGGATTATAAGCTACAGAGTAAAACAAGAATCCACGAGTCCACATTGATAGAAATAAATTATAAAAAGACAAATACAGGAGAAGGGAAAGCTCTTCCTTAAAGCTGAATATGAAGCAATAAATGTAGGAAAGATGGGATTAGGAAATAACCATTTCGCAACCACCACAGTATTAACTCTTTCAGGTAAGAGTCATCATTGAATACTAAAACTAAAGCACGGAAATTTGATGAAAAATAGGATATTTACATAGTCTCAAAGTATCTCATAAGTATCCATAAGATATTCACTAATTACATTTACTAATTATCTTGATTTCAGCTCAGGTCATAATCTCAGTCCTGAGATCAAGTCCCGCCTGGGCTTGCACTGGGTATGGAGCCTGCTTGAGATTCTCTCTCCCTTTCCCTCTGTCCTTCCCCTGCTTGCACGTGTGCTCTTTCAAAAAAAATTTTTTAATAAAAAATAAAAAAATTACAAAGAGAGAAAAATAATAATTTTACAGTGGATAAGCCTGGCAGAGACCATCTTAACCAAGTGCCTAAAGTAAACATCATCAGTAAAGGGACAATAGATATCATGTGCTCCTGATATAATGTACTAAGTAAGAAGTACATTAAGTACGTCTAAGTAAGAAGTAAGGAGTACTAATACCCCAATCTAGGGTATTCCTGCTAAAACACATAGCTGGAATCTAATCATGAGAAAACATTAAACAAATCCAAATTGAAGAACATTCTACAAAATAAATAGCCCACATGGGAATGCAAGCTGGTGCAGCCACTCTGGAAAATAGTATGGAGGTTCCTCAAAAAACTAAAAATAGAATCACCCTACGACCCAGCAATTGCACTACTAGGCATTTATCCAAGGGATACAGGTGTGCTGTTTCGAAGAGACACATGCACCCCCATGTTTCTATCAATAATAGCCAAAGTATGGAAAGAGACTACATGTCCATAGATGGATGAATATATAAAGAAGATGTGATGTGTATATATATGTATATATGTATATGTATATATATATACATATACATATATACATATACATACATACAATGGAGTATTACTTGGCAATCAAAAAGAATGAAATCTTGCCATTTGCAACTACGTGGATAGAACTAGAGGGTATTATGTTAATCGAAATTAGTCAGAGAAAGACAAATATCATATGACTTCATTCATATGAGGACTTTAAGAGACAAAACAGATGAACATAAGAGAAGGGAAACAAAAATAATATAAAAACAGGGAGGGTGGCTCAGTCGGTTAAGCGGCCGACTTTGGCTCAGGTCATGATCTCACGGTCCGTGGGTTCGAGCCCCGCGTCGGGCTCTGTGCTGACAGCTCAGAGCCTGGAGCCTGCTTCAGATTCTGTGTCTCCCTCTCTCTCTGACCCTCCCCTGTTCATGCTCTGTCTCTCTCTGTCTCAAAAATAAATAAATGTTAAAAAAAAAAAACACAAAAAAAACCACACAAAAAAAACAGGGAGGGGGACAAAACAGAAGAGACTTATAAATATGGAGAACAAACTGAGGGTTACTGGAGGGGTTGTGGGAGGGCGGATGGGCTAAATGGGTAAGGGGCACTAAGGAATCTACTCCTGAAATCATTATTGCACCATATGCTAACTAATTTGGATGTAAATTTAAAAAAATAAAAAATTAAAATAAAATAAAATAAAATAATAAATAAATAGCCCCCAATCTTCAAAAATGTCACAATCAAGAAAGTTAAAGAAAGAGAAACTGTTCTATATTAAAAGAGACTAAAGAGGGGTCTCTGGGTAGCTCAGTAGGTTGGGCGTTCGACTTCGGCTCAGGTCATGATCTCACAGTTCGTGGGTTCGAGCCCTGCATCGGGCTCTGTGCTGACAGCTCAGAGCCTGGAGCCTGCTTTGAATTCTGTGTCTCCCTCTTTCTCTGCCCCTTCTATACTCCTACTCTGTCCCTTAAAAATAAACATTGAAAAAAAATGAAAAAAAAAAAAAGACTAAAGAGGCATGAAAGGCAAATTCAACATCTGATCCAGTATTAGATGCTGGACCTGGAAAAAAAAATTATTTTTATTTACTTTTAAAATACGGGTGCCTGGGTGGCTCAGTCGGTTGAGTGTCTGACTCTTGGTTTGGCTCAGGTCATGATCTCATGCTTCATGAGACTGAGCCCTACACTGGGCTCTGCACTGACAGCATGGAGCCTGGCACAGAACCTGACTGGGATTCTCTCTTTCTCCCTCTCTCTCTGCTCCTCCCCCACTTCAGCTCCCTCTGAACACTCTCTGTCAAAATAAATTAATAAACTTAAATAAATAAATAATATTGGAGAGACGACTAGCAAAATTTACATAAAGTCTGAAAATAAGACAATAGTACTATATCAGTGATAATTTCCTGATCTGGATAATTATATAGTGATTATATAAAAGAATGTCCTTGTTTTCAGGGAAATACATGCTGAAGTATTTATCATGACTATAACTTACTCTTTAGCAGTCACAAAAAATAATAATATGCATTATACAGAGAGAGAATGCTATAGTAAATGTGATAAAAAGTTAACATTTGGAGAATTTGGGTGATAGGTATATAGGAATTCTTTGTACTACTTTTACAACTTTTAAGGCTGACAGAATTTTAAAAAACAAAACAAAACCCAAACAACTAATTCTCTGAGCTGTAACTTCCTCACTTATACAACAGAGTTGATGTACAGATCTAACAAAAGAGTTAGCACTCTATAAACTGTAGAGTTATAAATGCTAATTATTGTTTTAGTGTCCTCCAAGGAGACCCTGTGAATGGGGTTAATATGCTACAGCTAAGCCTTGATGATTTAGCTAGGGATTAGAAATATATTTCAGATACTATACTTGATCTTAGCCAAAAGACTGAGAAGTGATAGAAATATATTTCAGAAAGTAGAGCCATGGTGGTAATCCCTCTGAAGATAAGAAAAGTAGTCTGACAAACCATGTGTATGCTCTTTAGCATTAATACGTCTACTGTTGTTAAGTGCAGGTTTTGTTTCTTTACTCTGACATCTTAACCCTTCCAACCCTACCACCTAACTGAATAGCTAAGTGTAAAGTGAATTACTAAACTAATATGCCCTCAAATACTTTTAGAGTATCAGTACTTACCACAGCATCAAACCGGCTATGATAAACTTCTGCTTGGCTCTGCTCAACATAGTGCTGTTTAGCATGGATAAAAGCTGGTATTCCTCCATATGCCCAGCCAATGATGCCTGCTGAAATAGCCGCCTTATAAATATTCTCAAGTTCCTTTGAAGTTCTCTGCTGTTCACTAAGACATCAAAAAGACAATGTTGTTTGGGATTAGTTTATGGATACTGCTCTCCAAAAGACAGTACATTCAAAATGACCCCAATACTAACACTACCACATTTTTCATCATGGGCAGAATCTCTGGATTAATAAAATCTCCTGATGAATTAAATACCACAGTTATATCACAAGTAGCTCAAATCTCAGCCAAAATTAACCTATGCTGTTAGAAATTAAGCTATTGGTTGATTACCCTTAGGAAGATAGTGACTAGAAGGGGCACAAAGGGGAGCTTCTGAAATGCTGCTAACAGTTTCTCGGTGTTGGTTACACAGCTATGTTTAGCTTGTGAAAATTTGTTGATCAATATATTTATGTGTAAATAGATGCATATTATACTCCAATAATGTTTTTTTCTAAGGTGGTTTTATTTGATGACTATTACAAGTCCACTACATCTCTGGAATCAGGAAGAATCTGTAAAAGCTGGATGCAAGGATCAAGATTTCCCTTTTTGAATTTTAAGCTAACTTTTGGAAATGACACAAACTTACAGATTTTAGGACAATATATTCAAGAACAAAATCCTAGATTAAAAAAAAAAAAAAATCAAAACCTGTCTTTCTGAATTCTTCACTTTTATGCCATGCTCAGATTGGGCCTGTATGATAAAAAGCAACAAATGAGAGATCTCACTGTGCAATGGACACCACAGACCAACCTAACATAAGGAAAAACCACTGTTTAATTCAATTTGTTACTCTCAAAAGAAGAAATTAGAATTGATAATAAAGCTTTGAAGATGTTTCTAGAAGCTCTAATGAATAGCTAAGTTTTTAACTTTATGTTACTATAAATGGCCCTCTAGATAAATACTAAATGTTATTTACATTACTAAATCACTTTCTTCGGAGACTATAAGGTGTTTATCTAATTCTAATTATCAATAACCACATCTCTGAAATCAGAATCAGTGAGTCTTTACAGCTCCTGCATCTACATGAGAAATCTAAATAAAATTTCTCAGAAAACTGTCATTCTTATACTTACTTAGGCCAATAGGAAAAAACTGCTATAATTTGAACCCTGTACTTATCTTGTATAGTGAATAAGATCAAAAACATTTACCTAAAAATTGGCCTATGACAGAACTCAGAAAAGAGAAAATGTAAAAGCTTAAAATTTAACAAGCCAGATGAATATGCTTTGCCTCCTTTTCATTCTCTGAAAAATTCCATGCCATAGGTGATATTTATCTCCATTTTATTTATTTGGCTCTAAGAAGTCCTATGGTTGGCCCAAACAGCTAATAAATGGTGAAGAAATAGCACAGTGGTGGAAAAGACCTAAACTACAAGTGACAACAGGGTTGTGGTTCTGGTTCTGTCACCCACTGTTAAGTGACTTGCAGCCAGATCACAATCTATGAACTTTAGTTTCCTCATCTATGATGGAGGGGAACATAGAAGTTAACCTAGATTACCTTCAAGTTTCTTTCAGCTCCAACATTCTGTGGTTTCCAAAGCTGATCAAAATAACACTCTTCTGTTATATACTACATAGGATCTTTCACAAGTATCTCAAGTAAATATTGATTGGAAGGACCAATGAGAAAGGCTGCCTCATTATCTTTAAAATAAAGATAATATTTCAATAAAGCAATTAAACACGATTCTGCCAACTCCTTGTCCCAACAATCTCAGCAACATAACAAAGCTTCAAAGTTAATTTAACCACCTGGTAACAGTGTAGTATTGTAAACTATTTCATGAAAGGGCCATTTTTCCACCAATAATTGATAAATGATGAAATAAGTGAATAAATGAAATGAGTTTTCCATTAAAGTGAATTCAGTTTGAAGTTAATTTTGTATTCTGAAATAACCTTATTTGTTGATCTAGCTAATATCGTTTCTTTTATAAAAATGAGACAATACTTGCTATTATTTTTTATATATTCATTATCTGACAGAATAAACATTTTACAGCTCTCGCTGCCGTCTCTCCAATCTCCATTTTTTTGGAGAGAAGGGGGAGCTATGGTCATGAAATACCAAAGTTTGGAATAAAGTGAAATGCGAAAAAAAATACTGGAGCGTAATCTCGCTGATGTGGATTCCAGGGTCAATTCTGACACTAATTAGCTCGGTCCAGTTCTTCTAATTTGTAAAATCGGGGGATTACACTAAGACTATATTCTCTAAAAATGCTCTGATTTATAATGAGTTTCACCCCTACCATTTGTAAACTGTCCTGTCAATCAACAGAACTACTAAATGGCAATGTGAGGACACAAACTTGGGATACAAACATTACAACACCAAATCTTATTCAAAAACAAACCACATCACTCAGGGGTCCTTCACCCCAGGATGACCCAGGTTGCAGGACAGCTCTTCGCAGTCCCCTCCCCACAGACCCTAGGCACTTTTACTCTTTGACAAACAGGTCCCGGAGGCGGTCCCATCCGGATTCCAGGTAATCAGGCTCTGGGACGTAGGAAGACAGCTTCTGGTTCTCCGAATCGGCAGCCACAGCTCCCGCAGCAAAAACCCGAGGGAAAGGACACAGCGCCCGGCAGAAGTAGCTCTGTGGCGCTGGCGGCCGCACCTCCATGGCCCTCACGGAACCTGCGGGCACACGCTTGGGTTCTCAGGGCTCCAAGGCCTCTGGGAGACGCCGTGGGAGGACAGTAAGGATAACTGCAGTAATAACTAGGTGAGTACCCTTCTACCAGGCCCAGCTAATTTGCTTCCAGGGTCGACACCACATTCTTGACACCCTCCTCCCCAGGGCCGGCACTGACTTAGGAAGACCTTGGATACACGAGACAGGAAATCCCACCTTCATCGGGGCAAAGGCCAGTAGGCGGGGCGACGGCGTAGCCGTAGCCAAGCACTTCCGGCTAGAGGCGGGACGAACCCTGTGTGCCTGGCCCGCCCCCCGGAAGTGAGTTGGCTCGGAGTAGCTGACATCAGCTACGTGTGGCCCCTTCGCCGGCCGGTTTCTTTGCCTGTCTTTGGGCTTTCTGGGCCACGTAAACCGGGTCTTCGTCAGTTTCCGGGAGGCAAGATGTTGTCACAGGCTGAAGTAGTTTAGCGTGTTTAAAACGCCAGAAATTCCACATAGATGAAAAAGAAAGTGGAGTGGGGAAAGGGGAAGACAATTCGCACAAATAGAAGCCGTACCTACTTTCACTTACGTAGTGAAGCCTCCGAGCTGGGCGGGGATTCAGTTTTGGTTTCAGAAAAAAACAGATGTCTTGGTGCCTGATAGACCGAGATTTCCAGAAAGCTCATTTAAAGAATCAGCTTTGGATAGTTCTTAACAAGGTGGGTTTTACCCTCCCCCTCTTAGTTTCATATACTTACTCTTCCTCAGAAGGCAAGACAACTGGAATTTCTTTGATATTCCAGCAATAATTTCCCTTCAGTACAGCCTGTGCTAACATATGCTTTGAGGTATTGTTTTTATTTTATTATTTTATTTTTTTAAAGGTTGCTTTATTTTTTTTTAAATCTTTTTTAATGTTTATTTCTTTTTGAGACAGAGACAGAGCATGAACGGGGGAGGGCCAGAGAGAGGGAGACACAGAATCCGAAGCAGGCTCCAGGCTCTGAGCTGTCAGCACAGAGCCCGACTCGGGGCCCGAACTCATGAACAGTGAGATCATGACCCAAGCCAAAGTCGGAGGCTCAACCATCTGAGCCACCCAGGCGCCCCAGGTATTGTTTTTATTGAAACACACGCATTTGAAGGTTGCGTGGGTGGCTCAGTCAGGTAAGCGAGGGACTTCAGCTGAGGTCATGATCTCATGGTTTGAGTTCCAGCCCCACATTGGGTTTGCTGCGGTCAGCACGGAGCCTGCTTGGGATCCTCTGCCCCC